>NC_141551.1:7312500-7465000 GCF_021556685.1 Rattus norvegicus | reverse complement strand
TGAATTTGTGCATAGATATTGGTTGAATTTGGATTTGTTTTGAAATATCTTGTTTTCTCCATCTATAGTGACCTAGAGTTTTGCATCTAGGTTTGCATCTGTGAGTTTTTTTTTTTAGAGGCTCCATGATACATGTTCAGGCTGTTCTAGCTTTTTGAGTGTCTAGGCCTTAGATGTGGGACTCTTCTCCTTCCTCTATTCCTACTATTCCTAGGTTAGTACTTCCCAGGGTATCTCAGGTTTCCTGGATGTTTTGTATCAGGATTTTTTTTTTAGATTTAACTTTTTCTTTGACTGATGTCTCAGTTTCTTCTATTCCTGAGATACTCTCTCTTGTCCCCTGTATTCTGTTGGTTATGCTTGATTTATTGTTCCTGTTCTCTTCCCTAGGTTTTCCACCTTTATGATTATTTCAGTTTGTTTTTCCTTTATTACTTCTATTTCTACTTTCAGGTTTGCACAGTTTTTTTTTACTTCTTTCACCAATTTAATTATATTTCTTGTATATTTTTAAGGGATTTATTTGTCTCCTCCTTATAGACCTACAGCAGTTTGATTCTACTTTTTATGTATTTCTTTAAAAGATTTATTCATTTCATCTTTAAAGGCCTCTATCATCTTTATAAAATTGGATTTAAGTTCATTTTCTTGTGTTTCAGTTGTGTTAGGATATCCAGGACTTGCTGTAGTCAGGTATTCCTTCTCTGAATTGAACTGGCTTTTGTTGACTGTGTTTTGAGGGCCTTTAGTCATCTGGATGCTTGGATCCCTGGATGATCCTGATGAAGTAGGTATTGAAAGGAGGGTTAACATTGATTGTCCTGGTTTAGCAGGCCTCTAATGCATATTATTTGGTTGTAGATCTGTATGGTTCATGACATGCAGGTCTGCATGATTCAGGTAGGGGAGATTGGAGGTCCTCTTGTGGTAGCAAGCTGCTCTGGGAGACTCTGCTTGCTTCAGAGGATTCAGCAAGCAGGGAAGATGGGTGGGGGAAGTGAAGTTTATGTGTGTGGTTCAGATTCAAAATGTCTGATGACGGTGGGAGGAAAGGTAGAAGGAGAATGGAGGTGTACCTAGGATAGCAGCCTACTCTATACAACTCTGAGTAGTGTGAATGTTTAATAGCACTAATTCTTTTTTGTTCATAAACATGGATTCTTTTCCCATTCTCTCAAAACTTTTCAGTTTTTGCCAATATTTTATGTCTCCATTGCAAAGAGAATTCTCTTCTATAGATAAATTTATTCCTACTTATTTCATTTGATTTGGATATAATAGTATCATAAATGGATTTGTTTTCTTAACTGCATTCATACCCCTTTAGTTTTATCATATGTTTATATAAGTTTGCACTACTGTTTCCTCTACTTGAAAAGATGAGTACTGAAAATTTTCTATGAAACAAATTCCTTCAAGATCTGATAACCTTGGTACCCAAATCCTGTGGGAGAGAGAGCTAGACTCTCAGAAATGGGTGCAATCCTAAGATCTCAGGGGAGACTGCCACATCTGCACACATTCCAGGCCCAAGAGGAACCTGCCTAGTGCCCTCTGGATACAGAAATATAGGAAATATCATCTGCAGGAACTTTTTAAGATCTGTCTGTGGCTGGGGCTGAACTGAACCTGTCCCACAGCTCTCTGTACACAAATCCAATGGGGAAGAGAGCTGGATTCTCAGAAGTGTGGACAATACTGAGAGTTCAGAGGAGGCAACTACTTCTGCCCACATTTCTGACCCAAGAGGAAGCTGCTTAGTGTCCTCTGTGTACTCTGGGCACAGAAACCTAGGAGCAGTGAGCAGCAGGACAATCCTGAGAGCTCAGGGGAGGCATCCACTTTTGTTCATATTCCTGGCCCAAGAGAAACCTGCCTAATACCCTCTGGATACAGGAGCTTAGGAGCAGTCAATGGCAGGGCACTTCTGGTTTCTGCCTGAGCCCAGAGCTGAAAGCCACTCACCCGGAGTGCTGACACACCTGAGAGCAGAAGTAAGATTGACTCTTCTGCTCCAAGGAACCTGCCTCAAAGTCTTAGGACACATGAACCCAGGAGCAGCACTCTGTTCCTAATCCAGCTGAAAGAAAACTGGTCAAACTGGAGTGCTGACACATAGCCTTACAGGAGGGCCAAGCTACTGTCAGGGACAGGAAGAGAAGCTAACAAAGGAAACAACCTGATGGCTAGAGGCAAGCGCAGGAACCTAAGCAACAGAAACCAAGACTACTTGTCATCATTAGAGCCCAGTTCTCTCATGAAAGCAAATACTGGATATTGAAACACACCAGAAAAGCAAGATTTGGATTTGAAATCACATCTCATGATGATGATAAAGGACTTTAAGAAGGACATAAATAACTCCCTTAAAGAAATACAGGACAACAGAGGTAAACAAGTAAAAGTACTTAAAGAGGAAACACTAAAATCCCTTAAAGAATTACAGGAAAGCAAGACAAACTGGTGAAGGAATTGAACAAAACAATTTAGGATTTTAAAATGGAAATAGAAACAATAAAGAAAGCACAAAGAGAGACAAACCTGGAGATAGAAAACAGTGAAGAAATCAGGAGTCATAGATGCAAGCATCACCAACAGAATACAGAGATAGAAGACACAACTATCAAAGATAATGTAAAATGCAAAAATCTCCTAGCCAAAAACATCCAAGAAATCCAGGACACAATGACATCACACCTAAGGATAATACGTTTAGAAGAGAGTGAAGACTCACAAATTAAAGGAGCAGTAAATATCTTCAAAAAATTATAGAAGAAAACTTCCCTAACCTAAAGAAGGGATGCCCATAAAAATACAAGAAGCCTACAGAACTCCAAATAGAGATTGGACCAGAAAAGAAATTCCTCCTGTCACATAATAGTCAAAACACTCAATGCAAAAAACCAAGAAAGACTATTAAAAGCAGTAAGAGAAAAAGGTCAAGTAACATATAGAACAGACCTATCAGACTTACACCAGACTTCTCACAAGAGACTATGAAAGACAGAAGATGCTGGGAAGATATGATACAGATGCTAAGAAAACAGAAATGTCAGCCTATCCTACTATATATATCCAGAAAATCTCTCAATTAACGTAGATGGAAAAACCAAGATACTCCATGACAAAACCATAATTTACACAATATCTTTCTACAAATATAGGCCTACAAAGGCTAATAAATGGAAAACTACAACACAAGGAAGGAAACTACTCCCTAGAAAAAGAAAGAAAATAATTTCTTTGTCATGAAACCAAAAGAAGTGAGACACACAAACATAATTCCATCACCAATAACAAAAAATAACAGAAAAACAATCACTATTCTTTAGTATCTCTTAACATCAATGGGCTCTATTCCCCCAATAAAAAGACATAGGCTAACAGACTGAATATGTAAAAAGGACCCAGCATTTTGGTGCAAACAGGAAATATACCTCAGTGACAAAGACAGACACTACCTCAGAATAAAATCTGGAAAACAATTTTCCAATAAATGGTTCAAAGAAACAAGCAGGAGTAGCCATTCTAATATCAAAAAAAAATCAACTTTCAACCAAACGTTATCAAAAAAGATGAGGAAGGACACTTCATATTCATCAAAGAAGAAAATCTACCAAAATGAACTCTCAATCCTAAATATCTATGTTCCAACTGCAAGGGCACCTACATTCATAAAAAGCAACCTTATTAAGCTCAAAGCACACATTGCACCTCACACAATAAAAGCAGGAGATTTCAACACTCTACTCTCATCAATGAACAGATCATGGAAACAAAAATTAAACAGAGACACAGAAAAACTAACAGAAGTTATGAACCAAATGGACTTAACACATATTTATAGAGCACTTCATCCTAAAAAGAAAAAGGATATACCTTCTTCTCAGCACCTCATGGTATCTTCTACAAAATTGACCATATGATCAGTCACAAAACAGGCCTCAACTGATGAAAAAGATTGAAATAATCCAATGCATCCTTTCAGATCATCACAGACTACAGCTGGTCTTCAATAAAAAAAAAGACAGAAATGCCACATATACATGGAAGTTGAAAAAGGCTCTATTCAATAATAACTTGGTCAAGGAAGGAAGGAAGGAAGAAAGAAAGGAAGGAAGTTAGGAAGAAAGGAAGGAAGGAAGCTATGAAGGAAGGAAGGAAGGAAAGACTTTTTAGAATTTAATGAAAATGAATGCACAGTGTACCCAAACTTATGAACTCAATGAAAGCAGTGCTAAGAGGAAAACTCATGGGTCTGAGTGCCTCCAAAAGGAAACAGGAGAGAGAATACATCAGCAGCTTGACAGCACACATAAAAGCTCTAGAACAAAAAGAAGCAAATACACCCAGGAGGAGTAGAAAGCAGGAAATAATCATACTCAGGGCTGAATTCAACCAAGTAGAAACAAAAAGGACTATTCAAAGAATCAACAAATCTAGGAGCTGGTTCTTTGAGAAAATCAAAAATATAGATAAACCCTTAGCTAGACTATCCAGAGTACACAGAGTATCCAAACTAACAAAATCAGAAATGAAAAGTAGACATAACAACAAAATCTGAGGAAATTAAAAAAAAGCATCAGATCCTACTACAAAAGCCTGTATTCAGCAAAACTGGAAAATATAAAGGAAATGGATAATTTTCTAGACAAATACCAGGTACCAAAGTTAAATCAGAAACAGATAAACCATCTAAACAACCCCAGAACTCCCAAAGAAATAGAAGCAGTTATTAAAAGTCTCCCAACCAAAAAGAGCCCAGGTCCAGATGGGTTTAGTGCAAAATTCTATCAGACCTTCATAGTAGATCTCATAACAATACTGTCCAAACTATTCAACAAAAGAGAAACAGAAGGAGCATTACCCAATTCCTTCCATGAAACCACAATTATGCTTATACCTGAACCACACAAAGACCCAACAAAGAAAGAGAACTTCAGACCAATTTCCCTTATGAATATCGAAGCAAAAATACTCAATAAAATTCTTGCAAATCGAATCCAAGAACACATCAAAACGACCATCCATCATGATCAAGTAGGCTTCATCCCAGGGATGCAGGGACAGTTCAATATATGGAAATCCATCAAAGTTATCCACTATGTAAACAAACTCAAAGAAAAAAACATGATCATTTCATTAGATGCTGAGAAAGCATTTGACAAAATTCAACACCCCTTCATGATAAAAGTCTTGGAAATAACATGAATTTAAGGACCATACCTAGTAAAAGCAAAATACAGCAAACCAGTAGCCAACATCAAACTAAATGGAGAGACACTTGAGGCAATTCCACTAAAATCAGGGACTAGAAAAGTCCTCCCACTTTCTCCCTACTTATTCAATATAGTACTCAAAGTCCTAGCCAGAGCAATCAGACAACAAAAGGAGGTTCAAGGATACAAATTGTAGAGGAAGTAGTCAAAAATCACTATTTGTATATAAAATGATAGTATATGTAAGTGACCCCAAATGATCCACCAGAGAATTTCTAAGCCTGATAAACAACTTCAGCAAAGTGGCTAGGTATAAAATTAAATCAAACAAATCAGTAGACTTTGTGTACTAAAAGGATAAACAGGCTAAGAATGTAATTAGGGAAATGACACCCTTCACAAAAGTCACAAATAACATAAAATACATCAGTGGGACTCTAGGCAAGAAAGGGAAAAATCTATATGACAAGAACTTCAAGTCTCTGAAGAAAGTAATTGAAGAAGATCTCAGAAGCTGGAAAGACCACCCATGCTCATGGATTGGCAGAATTAACATAGTAAAAATGGCCATTTTGCCAAAAGCAATTTCCAGATTCAATGCAATTCCCATCAAAATTCCTACTCACTTCTTCATATAGTTAGGAAGAGCAATTTGCAAATTCATTTGGAATAACAAAAAACCCAGGATAGCAAAAACTTCCCTCAACAATAAAAGAACTTCTGGAGGAATCACTGTCCCTGACCTCAAGCTGTAATGCAGATAGTGATAAAATCTGTATGATATTGGTACAAAGACAGGTAGATCAATGGAATAGAATTGAAGACCCACAAATGGACCCGCACACCTATGGCCACTTGATCTTTGACAAAGGAACTAAAACATCCAGTGGAAAAAAAGATAGCATTTTCATCAAATGGTGTTGGTTCTACTGGAGATCAGCATGTAGAAGAATGCAAATCAATTCATTCTTACCACTCTGTACAAATCTAAAGTCCAACTGGATTAAGCACCTCTATATCAAACCAGATATAATCAAACCAATAGAAGAGAAAGCAGGAAAGAACCTCGAACCCATGGGCACTGGGGAAGTTTCCTGAACAAAACACCATTGGCTTATGCTCTAAGACCAAGAATCAACAAATGAGACCTCATAAAAGTGCAAACTTCTGTAAGGCAAAGGACCCTGTCATTAGGACAAAATGGCAAACAACAGAAATACCTAAAGATTTTTTCTCTATCGTTAGTCATCAGGTAAATGCAAATCAAAACAGCCCTCAGATTCTATCTCACACTAGTCAGAGTGGCTAAGATCAAAAACTCTGGTGACAACAGATGTAGAGAAGGAAGAACCCTCCTTCGTTGTTAGTGGGTTTGGAAGTTGGCACAAGCACACTGGAAATCAGTCTGGACTTTCCTCAAAAGACTGGACATTGTAGCTGAGTACTCAGCTCTTCTACTCCTGGACATATCTCTAAATGATGCTCCAACATACGACAAGGACACGTGCTCCACTATATTCATAGCAGCCTTATGTATAATAGCCAGAAGCTGGAAAGAACCCAGTTGCCCTTCAACAGAGAAATGGATTCAGAAAATGTGGTATATCTACTCAGCTACCAAAAACAAAGACTTCATGAAATTCATAGGCAAATGGATGGAACTAGAAAATATCATCCTGAGTGAGGTAACCCAATCACATAAAGAAAACCCACATGGTATGCACTCACTGATAAGTGAATATTAGCCCAAAAGCTTTGATTACCCAAAATACAATTCACAGACCACATGAAGCTCAAGAAGATGGATGACCAAAGTGAGGATGCTTCAGTCCTTCTTAGAAGGGGGAACAAAAATATTCATAGGAGATATGAAGACAAGGTTTGGAGCAGAGACTGAAAGGATGGCCACACAGAGCCTGCCCCACCTGGAGATATAGTCCATATATACATAGACACCAAAACTAGATGATATTGATGAAGCCAAGAAGTGCATCCTGACAGAAGCCTGATTTAGTTGTCTCCTGAGAGGCTCAGCCAGAGTACAACAAATACAGAAGCAAATGCTAGAAGCAAACCATTGAACTGAGATTGGGGTCCCCATTGGAGGAGTTAGAGAAAGGATTTAAAGAGCTGAAAGAGCTTACACCCCCATAAGTAGAACAATATCAACCAAGCAGAGCTCCCACGTGGTAAACCACTACTCAAAGACAACTTACGTATCAGAGGATGGCCTTGTTGGGCACCGATGTGAGGAAAAGCCCTTGGTCCTGCCAAGGCTGGACCACCAGTGCAGGGGAATGTCAGGGGGAAAGCTGGAAGGAGGAATGGTTGAGGAGGGGGAACACCCTTATAGAAGAAGGGGTGGAGGATGGGATTGGGGCTTATGGCTGGGAAGCCAGGAAAGTGAATAACATTTGAAATGTAAATAAAAAATATCCAATAAAAAATCTGATAACATCATTGTAAATTTATACCAAATGACTAAAAATAACACCATCTTCTCAAACTATCAAAAATATCAAATAGAAGGGAACTTTTTCAAACTTATTTTGTGAATCCTAATTTGCCTTCCTATCAAATTATATAGGAGCACAATAGCAACGACAACGACAACAACAACAGAAAACCACAGAACAATATTTTTGATGAACATGAATGCAAAAATTTCAGTAAGTCCTAGCAGACTGAGCCCCGGAACACATTGCAAAGTATATCTTTATGACAAAATGGGATTAATTCCTGAAATGCATTCCTACGCATTACGTTTAAAACAGTATATGTACAAATTAAGGGAATGAAGCACAAAAATGATGTGTTCATTTTAACTTATGAAATAATGTACTAATAACATTTATGATAAAGAACTCTCAAAAATTATTCATATAATGAAGGGATCTCAAAATAATAAAAGCATACATGACAAACTCATCTAATATCATGCTGAATAATATGAAAGAAAGGACGCAATGAGACAGAGATATTCACCTTTATAATGTTTACTAAACAGAATATGAGAAATCTCTGCCAGAGCAATTAGGCAAGACAAAGAAATAGAGGAGTCAGTTTTGGTAAAAGGGAGACAATCTGTTCTTGTATACAATTACCACGTTGTAAGTAGAAAACCCTAAACTCTCCACCAAACTCTAATGAAACTAATAAACAAATTGAAAAGCTCACAAGGTAAAAAGTGTACTGACAACCAAGATCAATAACTATAGACTTAATATCTGGAAGTCTCCTGGAACACTGATGAGCAACTCAAAATAGGGATTCTCATGTCTGGGGTTGGTGTATGCTTCATGGATTTTAGTGTTTGGAGGGACCATTGTCTGCTCAAATGGAAATTTTTCATTTAACTATACATGTATAGTTGTATATTGTACCCTGCCTTCCAATTATTATAGGTATTATTAGGTAGATAATTGTACAATCCCTTATTGCTCTTTCATATATCTGTATGCTTGCCTTACACCCTCCCTCTTCTTTTCATATTTCTGCATTCCCTTCCCTAATTAGAGTCCACTGTCTTTCACATTCTTCCAATGAGATCATTTGTACCTTATTATTCCCTTCTCTAGTGCTCCCCCTGGTAATAGTTCCTTTTTACTCTCCTGCTTTCTGCTGCATTTACAGGCTATGACCCTGATTTGCAACTAACCTGAAAGCCTCCCCTCTAAGGGGTAGTTTTCGTGTAGCAGTATGCAGCATTCAATCTTTCAAAGAAGGGATAGCGACTAACAGTCCTATCCATCTATAAGACCTATGAATCACAACAGAGACCACCATAGGACACAATTACTTCAAAGGTAGAGTAGTCACACATATTTCTTTATAGTAACTGTCTTAGAGTTTTGCTGCTGTGAGCAGACACCATGGCCAAGGCAACTGTTATAAAGGACAGCATTTAATTGGGGTTGGCTTACAGATTCAGAGGTTCAGTCCATTATCGTCAAGGCAGCAGTGTCCAGGCAGGCATGATCTGGGAGGAGCTGAGAGTTCTACACCTTGTTCCAAAGGAAAAGTAGAAGACTGCCTTCCACGCAGCTAGATTGAGGGGTCTTAAAGCCAATGCCCACAGTGACTCACTTCCTTCAACCTAGCCACATCTACTACAACAAGGCCATACCTCCTAAGAGTGCCACTCCCTGGGCCCAGCATATTCAAACCACCACAGTATCCAATAGATCTGTAATTGGACTTAAGACCTACTTAACAAGAGACAAGACCTGCTTTGTATTGGATCCCTAGCCAAATACTAGCACTAGTGAAGACCCAGACCCTGTAGAAGAACATAAAGCAGCTTAGTCTCTAAGTGCATTCTATATGCTTATTATTATATCTACATGTAAGTTTAATTTTCACATAATGTGTCTCTTTACAACAGATATAGACATTTATAGAAATCCACAACAAACTAAGCTTCACAGTTGTGACTTCCAGTATCAACTAACATATATACAATGCAACTCCTGCTGGAAAGGCTGAGGAATAATTTTAGAAGAGGCAGAGGAGAGATTATAAGAGCCAGAGGGGAAATAAAAGAGTTTTTCTTGAGATTACATTTCCTCATAATGTCAGAAGGTTCACCTATAAATTATCATAAACATGACCGCCTGAACATGAGCTGAATAAGCACAACAATAATATACATGGTAATGTGGCCAACAGATGGCTCAGGAGGCCTTAACTCTACCAAAACAAAACAAAACAAACACACATAAAAACAGCTGAAGAATGCATTCAATGGAAGAAATAATCTTCACCAGGGATGGGCACACCGATCCAATGCCACATGGTCACGCGTAAGTACATGCATACAGATAACATTATCAGACTGGGCAGATTGTACTCAGGTACTCAGGAATATGTAGATATTTTCTCTAACAAACCCTAAGAAACAGTTGTCTTTTATTAAATTTGGGAGGTTGGTCCAAATTAAATAGCATACATTAATTGATTAAAATGGAAAAGGTCAAATATTGGTTTTCTAGATTAGAATTTATAAGGTGTATTAGGATGGGTAAGAGTAAGCAACTTGCCATTTTAGTTCTTTTTTTATTTTTTAACTTTAAAAAAACACACCATTTACTCTTGATCTAAAGAAACGTATACTTAAAGTACTTAAGCAGAACAGAATAGGACAAGTATTGTGTAGAAAACTTGAGAGGCAAAACATACCACCAACAATGAAATCATACTAAAAGTTTACTAAAATATTTCCAAAGACAGAAATGCAGAGAGGATTCAGTAATCCTGCGATGATGTTCAGTGCCTTCTTTCTTTTCTCACTCCAGTTCCTCCATCCATTCCCACCTCACAGTCTAAGCCATGTTTTTATATTTCCTTCCAAAATAAGAATATGTACATTGCAAAAAAGTTTCAATTCTCTTTTCTATAAGAAAGAAAAAAGGCTTTGCAATCTGGTTTTATAACCACTTCTCAAACCCTATTCACGCGGCTTTTAATTATAATATTCAAAAATTTAGACTTGAAATAGAAACTAAGACTAAATGCTTTTAAAAATCTTATTATGCCCTAGGTGCTAAGTATTGTCTATTTTTATTTTGTATTTATAGTAATTGTATTAAATGAGGGAAAACAAGCTCAAATAAAAACCAAGCAATGTGCTTCAGGTCATATGGTCATGGTGATGACAGGTTAGGATCTCAGTTTATTCCATATTGCATTGCTCTGATAATAATATGTCAGTAGAATACAATCGTTATCACAAAAGATATGAACATATATAGTTACTTTATATTAAGATAAAGTTGTAGTGCAACCATTTTGGAATATACTGCCAAGGTCCCTCAAAACTTAAAGACATAACTATCACACAATCCTATGCAAAATTTTCTATATATATACAGCCAGAATAAAAGAATAAGCATGCCAAAGAAATCCTGTTCATAGATGCATTATTTACAGTTTTGGTGTATGAAATCTATATAAATGTCCATGGAGAAATGAACTGATGAAGAAAATTAGGGATGGTTAGATATATAGATATATAGGTTAAGGGATTGATTAGAAATACATCTGCGGTTGTGAAAACCTCAGTGCAATGCAAGGTGGTAGGAAATAAAAGGATGTAGGGAGAGAGATATGAATTGTGATAGTTACAGATTTAATTATATAAGATAAGTTATATAAGATATAAGTTAGTTACAGATGTAAGGTGTTAGGCATGTCAATTAGTTTGATCTAATCATTTCATAAAAGATGTAAGATATATATGTGAATCACAATCATATATATGATAGTTTTTATGTGTCAGTTTCTTTTAATAAATCGAGGAAAGGGAGGAAGGTAAGAATATCATCAATTCATTCAGTAAAACTAAATTATGGAGTAGTGATGCTATTTAGCAATTTGTTGCTTAGTAAAAATGCAAGTCAATTCCTTAATTCATAACATAAAAATTAATTTTACATAAATTTTAAAAAATGTTTGAATAATATATATTGATATATCTGGTTCAATATTGATTGCTTGGGAAATCGTGTGTGTGTGTGTGTGTGTGTGTGTGTGTGTGTGTTGTGTTTATGCCACCCATGTTTAGGTGCCTCAGGGGCCAGAAGCAGGTGTCAGATCCTATACAGCTGGGCCATTTTGAACCTCCTAATATGGGAACAGGTACAAACTCGGAATCTCTGGAAGAACAACTGATGCTCTTAATTCTGGGTCTACCTCTCCAGGCCCCAGCTACATCATATGTGAGTGATAATATGCAAGGGAGAAAACTTTGATTTTACAACCGCTGTAACAAACAGGAAAAAGGTTAATAAAAAGGCAGAAATACCAAGCACAAAATGAATGCTGAAAATAAATTCTTGATTTGCTATACTAAACCTTATTTAAATGTTAATAGACTATATATTGAAAAAAATCATAGATGGTGGTCAAGGGAATGAACAAAGATTTTAAAACACAGAAACACATTCAACATGAATTAAAAAAATCCAAATAATTGCTTATGTGTCAAAAACTAACAAAGGGCTCTTTCTTTTCTGCCACCGCCATGCCATCCAGACTGAGGAAGACCCGGAAACTCCGGGACCACGGGAGCCACGGCCACGGTCGCATCGGTAAGCACCCAGGAGGCCGCGGGAATGCTGGAGGCGAGCATCACCACAGGATCAACTTTGACAAATGTCATCATGCCAAAGTTGGCATGAGGCATTACCACTTAAAGAGGAACCAGAGCTTCTGCCCAACTGTCAACCTGGATAAATTATGGACGTTGGTCAGCGAGCAGACACGTCAATGCAGCAAAAAACAAGGCTGGAGCTGCTCCCATCATTGATGTTGTTCGATCAGGCAACTACAAAGTTCTGGGGAAAGGGAAGCTCCCTAAGCAACCTGTCATCGTGAAGGCCAAATTCTTCAGCAGAAGAGCTGAGGAGAAGATAAAGGGTGTTGGAGGTGCCTGTGTTCTGGTGGCTTAAAGCCACTTCAGAGGTTAATTAAATGCAAACATTTTCCGTGTGGAAAAAAAACTAACAAAAGAAACTACAAGTGTTGATCAAGTTGTATCATGACAATGTATCAATGGGACTATTTCAGAGAAGCATTATACAATATGCCTCAAAACTGCCTGAAAAAAAAAATCCATAGCTTTTAGCTCAAACCCTGCCCTTCTGATTCTCTTTACACATCTATTTCATAGACATAGTGAGGCGTTTGGTAAGAACTGCTTTTGCAGTCACACTTAGTGCTATTAGTTAGTGACACAGGAATATGTGTACTATACAGCGATTATAGAGAAGATGTGTAATAGCACAATGTGGAATAGACTTACAGTCGTCAGGACAAGAGTTCGGGTTTTCTGAATTTCTGAAAGATATTGAGGGTTCTCTGAGCCTGTTTTTTGTTTGTTTTTGTTTTTTTGTTTTTTTTTTGTTGTTGTTTGTTTGTTTGTTTGTTTGTTTGGGTTTTTTTTAGCTGTGACGTTGACTCCATTCTCACACCAATGATCTGCTTCATGAAGTTGTTCAGAAGGCAAAGTATTAATAAATGTCACAGTAAGCAGTTGCTGGTACACAGTGTTGTTGACTGTTAGAATCATCACTATTATTATACTTTATTTAAGCATAAGTGTCTTGTTCTTAAAATTACAGTGAAAAAACTCCCGAGTAAAATGTTGGAAAAGGAGCACAGACTCCATTGATGGTGTTTGGTTGCTTTAATAAATAAGACAGATTCAGTAATTAAAGATTGCAAGGAAATTTATGAACAGGTAAACAATAGCAACTTCTGAGATTTATGAAGTTATGAGTGAAGTAATCCTCTCAACAAGAAGAAAATGAAATCAGAATCCTGTAGAACTTGGATTTAGCCAAATTCAGTAGGCACTCATGTTAAGAGCTCTCAAAAACCACAAAGAGAAACTTTCAATTGTGTCCACAGAAAATGTACAGCTAATACTTTATTTTACATTAAAGATGCAATGTTTTCCTCTTAAGGAACAAAACAAGGATATCTGATCTCACTACTCCTATTTCACAAAATATGGTGATGCCTCTGTGTCTACTGCTTGAGTATTGTAATTACAGATGCCTGCCACACACAACTCTACTACGACACTCTAAGAAATGACCATGTAAAGCCTTTCAAGATGGGAAGCAGAAGAAAATCTCATAAGCTGCTGGCGAGAACACACAATGCCCAAGCCCCTTGGAAACCTGGCAATGCCTTCCCAGGTTAGGCACACATCTCCCTCAGGACCTAGCAGCGCTTTCATTAGGTATCCACTGAGCACAAAAGAAAACACAGGCCTCTTTTAAAAGTAAAAGTGTAGTGATGCAAGAAGAAATACAGGTGCATACAGATTTGAAGTGAGAGAATCAAACTCTCGATTGGGACTTGGCAAATAAAAACAACAGAAAGGAAAATATACTGTGTCTCTATATGCTCACTACAGATAGCTGTAAATTGTATTTTAATACTATTTGAAAATGTACATCCCAAAGGTGATTACTTAAGAATAAGACTAGTGAAGAAGGTGAGTATTTTGTATACTAATAACTACGAAATATTGAGACCACATAAGCATTAAATACACAATGAGATATACCAGATTCATTAATCAAAACTAAGTGTTAGATACATATGTCAACCTACCCCAAATTCATACATGCAATAGAAATGATCTATACCAGAATAGTAGAATTTTTGTTGCAATCAACAAAAAACGGATACGAAAATATATGCAATAGATCAAAGTGCTTGAAATACAAAGACACAAACCAATAAAGTGCAAGGATTCACATTATTTGTTTTCAATGTACACTAAAAAGCTAGAGTAATTAAGGCAGGATCATGGCAAAGGATAAGTACAGAGATCGTTGGAAAAAGTAAATATTCCAGAAGTATATCAATGCATACAAAACCGATTTTGCATAAAGCATCCGAGGCCCTTCCAGAAACAGGACATGGTGTTTTCTTTAGAAGTTACTGAAACAATCGTGTTTGGATATTTAGAAATATGAATCCTTACACACACCTCAGGGATCCACTAAAATTAATTTAAAGTAGACCATAAATTTGAACGTGAAACACAAAACATAAAGATGTCCACCAGAACTCATAGAGCACAGTTTCTCTTGCTATCCATCAAGCAAAAAGATTGGATACCAAAAGCACAAAGCATGAAAAAGAATGTTCGTCACCCAGAGCCCAGTGAATTAAAGTGGTCTCTGGGAACATCTCTGTTCAAATGAAAACAAATAAGTACTTGAAGAAGGTATTTGCAAAACATGTACTTGGCAAAGAAATACTATTTTCAAATATACAACCAACGCAGATTTTAAAAGTTAGCTACAACTAAAATCAAAGCTGATCATTCCAAAATACATGCTTATCATACAACCAGAAAATACGTAATTAATGTAGTTAGGTGTTGCTGTAAAATTATAGAAAGTCTTTCTAGATCCGGCACCGTAGTGCCCCAAGATATCTGGTAATATCTTCATCTCAGTCAGCAAAGCGTCTCATCCGCTCTCCTCCATCCCATATCACTGCTGATGGCTTTTCTCTGAGCCTAGCAGCAATCTCTCTACCCATCTAGTTCTCAAGGCAGACGGTCATGCATGCCAGAAATATACATCCCAATTCTGTGGTGGCTTAGTGCCTCCAGCTGCCACATACTCTCTTAAACTTAAATCGCCATATGAAAGAACACACAACACAATAATCTCTGATCCAATTGACAAGATATAATTGCCCACCTAAACATACAAAGTCCTGTACACATCCATCCCTTAAGAATATTCATAACAACCTGTAAATGTGCAGAGAGGAATCTTAACATCAGCCTCCATGTCTTGCCGCCGCTCCCCCTGCCTCTTACAGTCTCTTCCTCTCTCTAAAACTTTTCTCCCGCCCATCCTTTCTTCTCATCCAATGATAGGCCTCGTTCTATCTTGTACCTGCCTTCACCTGTATGATGTTCTACAATTAAGCATTAGGGAAACTGAAATAGAAGCCAGAAACAAAAAGAATCACTAATCCTATAGCAAAACAGCTATTTAAAGGCAAAATATTGATAGACAATGTCTGAAACGTGACACAACAGAACCTCCAAATGCTGCAAAACGCAACACACCATGACCAGTTGGATATCTGAAGGAGTTGGACTCACTCCTACATAATGACCATTGCTATTCTTCTTATATAATTATTCAGTGTAAATCAAGCACTTGTTCACACAAAAACTTTATTCAAGCATTTATAATATGTAAGGGAAAAATATCCTCAAATTGAAAATAATGCAATGTCACCAACTGGTGCCTCAATGAGCAATGTGGGTTTGTTTATAGTGAAGTATGTAAAGGCATTACAGACAATGAAATATAACAGGTGCAATGACTGATCCAGAAACTTGACATAGTAAAGTAAATTACATCCAATAGGTAAAATATTGTATAATAACTGAGAGTTTCTAGAAGACAGTACTGGAGGATGATGGACACTTCTTGGCTAAACTTCTCTGGAGAAAATATTATACAAATGAAAGATTCCACATCTTCAGATCCCAAGAACTATGTTGAGGAGTTGTTATACTGTCTGTCAATTATACTTCATTAAAACAAATGCCTATGCTTTACATCTTGGCACCATTAAAAACCAGCTTGGGAATTTTCAAGTACCAGATTCCCTCCATAAACCCTCATTGGGTTTTCATAGGCCATCTTAAAAAGTTGGAAAATAAAATAAAATAGTTCACCTTTCCTATGGCAAAGCAACTACATTACAGCTGCTCAGAGAAGACAACGTGATAAAAACTACTGGAACATTTACAAAAGAGGTATTTGTTTGGTTTTTTGTTTATTCATTTATTGTCTGAGCAGGCAGTTGTTATCTTCAGACACACCAGGAGGGAGGGTATCAAACCACTTTACAGATGGGTGTGAGCTACTATGCGGTTGCTGGGAATTGAACTCAAGACCTCTGGAAGAGCAGTCAGCGCTCTTAACCACAGACCATCTGTCTAGCTCCATGGACATGAGCTAATTTTGTGAATCCTGGTGTGTTTCATAACCACCAATTGTTTGTTGTTCATATCTCATTACAGAGGGTCGTAAGCTACCATGTGATTACTGGGAATTGAACTCAGGGCATCTGGAGGAGAAGTTAGCGCTCTTAACCTCTGAGCCATCTCTCCAGCCTACTTGTTCTGTGCTTATCTTGTCATTTTACATGCACACTATATGATGCAGAAGAATAAGTTAAATATGAAATCTCTCTAAAGATACAATAACAGTGATTAATTTTAGTGATAGGATTTGTGATCTTTTGTTAAAATTTTAAGTTCTATAAAAGTCAGCTGGAAAACTATTTCTTGACTCATGCTCTGAATTTGCATCACTATCTGGAATTAAAAGACTTTCCCTCTCTGTAAGTAGCCCAGACTGGATTAGAGCTCACTGCAAACCCATGACATCCTTGAAATTACATGTTGGCCCTCCAGCTTGAGCCTCAGGGCTAGCATGACACGTGTAAGCTTCTTCTAATCCCTTTCTAGTTAAAGCTCCATCCCTGTTATTCCAGTTTGCTAACTTATGACCTGCATCCTGCTCATCCCCTCCCTATCCCCCTCCCCATTGTCTTTTTTCATTGTCCTTATTTCTGTGGATATTCCAGGTTATCCTACCTGGTTCAGAGCTAGGAAATTCAGATAAAAAGAACATATCTTTCTGGGTCTATGTTAACTCCTTCATTACAATCTTTCCTAGTTCTATTAATTGCTTGAAGTTTTTGTGATTTCATTTTCTTCACAGCTCAATAGTATTCGATTGTGTATGTGTAACATTTTTCTATCTTCTAAAGGATATGTGTGTGTGTGTGTGTGTGTATGAGAGGATATATATATATATGAAGTTATGCCACTTATATAATGCTACAAAAACTATAAACCATCTAACAAAACCTCCAAAGCAGAAATCTCCATACAAGTGGTTGGGCTGGGTAGTTCAAATGACTCCTGAAACAATATAGGCTATTGCTTGATGCTATTCAGAGGTTGAATATAAGTCCTTATTGCAGAAGATATCATACATTTTTGACCCAGAACTCAGGAGATTAGAGCTGGATCTAACATGAAAGCTTCCTTCCTTTGGATTAGTTTCCACAGTACCAGGAGGTGCTACGGTAAGGGAGGGAATCAATAATAAGGTCTACCAAACTAAGGTGACAATGACCCACAGCAATGGATATTATTGCAAGATATCCCCGAATGTGTAATAATAATGTTCATATCTTGGTGGTAATAACAGCTGTTTTACTGGAGTTAAGGCACATTCAACAGAAGGGAAATCATAGCCAGGACTAGAAACCTATGTGATTTTTGGGGTGAGAGGTCTTGGATCTTAAAGAAAATTCACTAGCACCGCTAGACCAGCACAACTCCTAACTATATCTAAACATATTTTCATATCCACAGATAAGTGTAGCTTTACTGTGTATTAGAGAAGCTTCTCTGTAAAATAGAGATCAATCCAGACACCACATTTGGTCATAATTACAGAAATTTTGTCAAGCCTAGTCCCAATGGATACATCTATACTGCAATACTTAAGACTCAGGAAATATCTGAGAAGAGAAACTATTGTACGAGTAAAGAAATTCTGTTGTAGGTGTGTCTCCTAGAAGTGACAGGGAAATATACCCATGATGCCTCAACAATATCTACACCATATTGAGCAATGACAATACCCAGTAGACATTCTAATGTGGAAGGAGTAAGTATTATGAGCTTCTGTCTCTCGACAAAGAACCAAGACAAGAATGACTGGGGATAGTGGGAGAATTAATCTCTCACAGAGATGAGTCCACTGAGTGGTTATCTATTGCTAAGTGAGGTTATCTTTGAAACTATATACACAGGAGAAATACTAACTGAACTTTGTAGGTTCTATTTATATATTTATGTACATATGTGTAATTAAAGAAAGAGATGTCATCAATTTAAAATGAGGGAGGGGATATAGAAAGAATTGAAGGAAGTGTACATGAGGGAAGTTGGAGGTAGTTAGACGTAATGTTATTATATTTTGATTAAAGTTGAAAAGAAAAGCCAAAATAGAAATGATGTAAGTTGCCATACCCCATTCCACTTCTTAACATAGTACATCCCTTCCGTTTTCTTTTCAGGTAACCAATGGAACAAGTCTTACGTGTTCTTGTTTGTTCTCATTCTAATATCTGTTTATCTTGCTAGGTATTCCAAGAATTTATATTCTGCTTCTACAGAAGGGTTGCATAATTATGTTCAATGTAAAAAAAGATTCCAAGGTTGGGATCTAATAAAAGTGAATTGAACATGTATGGCATCTGTTTTTCAAAAACTCTTTTGTTTTCCATGGACTGTGCAAGTCCAGGCAGGAATAGGCCTATGGAGATGGATCAAAATCATAGAATTGGATGGCAGGATCAAAGCTTGTAAGGATGAGAGGGCCTCAACACAGCCCAGGAAAACAACTTCCCTGTCTCCCAGGCTTCAGGCATTGCTATGATTGGTGATAATTAGGTGCATGCAAAAGTTACAGCCACTTAAGGCTTCCCATTTTCTTGCTTGTATTTAGGGAAGATTTACCTTACACACTATTTCTAGAGGCTCCTTCCTTATTTATATTGAAATAAAACCTCTGGGGTCATGAGCAGCAATTGGAGGAGTCGATCATTTGTCTTAGGAGAAGGCCAAAGTATTCCGTCTCAATTGCATCCTGTCCTAGAGGTACTCTAGACAGCATTGTCTCTGCCAAAAGTTTGCTTCTTGTAAATTAAAAAATAAGAGTCTGTACAGAGTCATAATTCTTCTCTCTACCTACTTCTCCCTGTTACAATAATTTTCTTTGTCTAGCAGAGCAAGAAAATAATATATACAGAGAGCTGGCATAACGAACCGAGCTGTCAGCATCCTCTATGTTACCTAGACGGTGGTAACTGCCTTGCTGCTGTTATATATTAAGTAAGCATTAAAATAGATGCATGTTTCTGTAATACCATGGCCTGCCTTTCATAAGCACTACAGGAAAGTGGATCTTCCTATGGGGATACACAGAATCCTCTAAGCCGTGTCCAGTTCCTGATGTGAATACAATAGTATGGTAAATGCTTACACATTGCTTTGTTAGGCACCACATAGTATGGTGACTGCACTTGGTGAATTAATTACTATCTGCTTTAAAGGCCACAACCACATGGATATCTATCTGTCTGTCTGTCTTTCTATCTATATCTCTATCTACATCTCTCTATATAGATGTCTCTATTTACATCTATGTACATATATACATGACAAATATATCCATGACAGATATATACACAACAAATTTTTTTCCTTTTCTTTTTTTCGGAGCTTGCTAGGCAAGCACTCTACCACTGAGCTAAATGCCCAACCCCATACACAACAAATTTTATGTGTGTGTGTGTGTGTGTGTGTGTGTGTGTGTGTGTGTGTGTGTGAATGATCTGGAGCTTGTCTTTTGGTTAGGCTTGACTACCTAGCCATGGAGACTCAGGCTTATATCTGCTATGTCTATAGGCCTGAAATTACAATAAAAAGCCAATATGCTGCCTGTCTGCTTTCCTTCCTTCCTTCCTTCCTTCCTTCCTTCCTTCCTTCCTTCCTTCCTTCCTTCCTTCCTTCCTCCTTTCCTTCTCTCCTTTCTTTCTTCCTTTCCTCCCCCTTCCCAGCTTTCTCACTTTCTTCCTCTTGAATATGGGTTCTGAAGTCTGAACTCAGAACTCATGCTAACAAATGTTCTTTCCTGACTGAGCTTCATTCCCAGTCCCTAAAGTTCACCTTGATCTTCCTTATTCTGTCCCAAGGTGGCAGTTTGAATTTGGTGGCATTAAAATTTTGCTCAAGACCCAGTTTGCTCAGAGTTGTCTTTTTCAATAGCTTTTATAGGGAAACTTTTCAGAGATTTCTAATCAATAAACATATCAGTATCAGATCCATAGCATATACAAATACTCCATGGATTCAAGACTGTATAAACAGTCCTATCAATACGTAAAAATATCAAAAAGATAAATCTTATGTGCAGACGAGTTTTGAAATCACCTCATTAGGGGAACGGAGGTCAGCATTTGTTTTTTAGATATTGACCTTGTGAACCTGATATGCTATAATGAGCCCAAACCTCAATGATTCAAAAATCATTCCCTTTAAATTATACCTATCATTCTATGTCACATTTCCTAACAGAACCCTGAGTCCAGGTGATTCCAGTCCTGCTCACCAAGATTTGTACCATCTCTATGTTTACCAGTTTCCTAATACACTTATTAGAACTGAATTGATACACAATATTCCTTTCCACACATAGGATGCCCACTTTGAGAGAACACAAACAAGGAAACATAGAAAAACATATATCAGTGGTTCTCATCCTGTGGATCATAAGCCCTTTGGGTCAAACAACCTTTTCACAGGGGTCATATATCAGATGTCCTGCAAATCATATATTTATATTATAATCCATAGCAGTAGCAAAATCATAGCTACTAAGTAGCAATGAAATAACATTATGGCTTAGGATTACCATAACATGAGAAACTGTATTAAAATATTCCTGTTGTGTGTAGATTTTGTTACCCTGATTTAAGCTCTGGGCAGACCATGCTACCAGCCCCATCCAGATTCCCTCAGATCTTCAGATAAAACATACACACATTATCTTATTCAACCTGCCTTATTGACTGAATTCCTGGGCACTTCTAATCTCACTCAGCTGGAGTACCCTTCCCAGTACTCTTAGCACTTCTCTCCTATAGATGGGAGCCTACTACTAGCCTACAAGTACAGAGAAGAGCAGCAGCGTCTATAATTAAAATCATCTGACTCAAATGAATATCATACTGTAGTCATTCTGACCATTCTTGTTCTATCACTCAAGCATCATCAGACACAGCCTGAATTTATAGAATCTGTTTCCTTAAACTGCAGTCCTTCAATGGCACCAATGCTTCCTTTCACCATCCCACAAAGATTGCTCTTTGCCTGCTCCATGAGGTTTGAATCTTGTTTATATTTACATTTTTATGTAGTGTAGCAAGGATGCAAACATTCCATGGCATGTGTATAGAAGCCAGAGGACCAACATATGTGGTCCTGGAAGTCAACTAAATGTTCCCAGCTTAGCAGCTTTGTTCCTTTATCATCAGTTTTCAACCAAGCACAAGACATGAAATAACACTGTAAGAAATGTCTGCTACATATGTGACTGGAACTGGGTTGCTCCATGTGTACTCTTTGGTTGGCACATTAGTCTCTTGAAGCTCTGGGTGTCTGCTTGGTTGATATTCTAATGCACATCTTAAACTTAAATCACAAAGACATTCTGAACTTGCTAGCTTGGTTCTTCAGCTCTGACTCTCTCTTTATAAATATGTAACAACAATTAATTTTAAACAATTAATTATAAACTTGAAAGAGCAAGGGAGGGGTATATGGAATGTTTAGAGGGAGAAAGGAGAGGTGAAATGATGTAATTGCATTATCAATCAAATATAAAAGAACTAAACAATCAAATAAAAATACAGCATTATAGACAGTTGTTTCAGCCAGGTTCCCCTTTCATTGCTCTCTAAATTCGATCTATTAACAAGTTCTGATGATGCTACCT
This sequence comes from Rattus norvegicus, assembly GCF_021556685.1. Lineage (NCBI taxonomy): Eukaryota > Metazoa > Chordata > Mammalia > Rodentia > Muridae > Rattus > Rattus norvegicus. The sequence continues at coordinate 7,442,646 of NC_141551.1, read as the reverse complement.
CCAGGACACGTCCCAGTCTGTGCTGCTCTCTCTCTTCCTCACCATTCGCCTTATTTCAAACCGGTATTATTATCTCTTCCCCAAACATCTGCAATAGCTTTTTAATTTGCCTGCCAGCTCCAGTCTACATCCCACAATGATCCATTTCACATTCAGCAATGGTGACCCGCAGTAATGCCTGCTATGCATTTCCCATTACGTTTAAAATGCATTTAGTCTTCATGGCCTGATTTGTGAACATTGCCATGATTTGGCCCTGGCTAGCTCTCAATCCCACATCGTATATCATGCTTCTCATTATCCACAAGTACATTCTGACCTTCTCCCATTTCCTATTCCTTCTCCCCTCTAGTAATAAATACTGGTGATTTCTTTATCACTAAATGTCTTTAATATATGTATCATGTGTAGATAGTTTTAAAATATCATATCCTTACAGTGCATCGAGCAAGACTTTCTGTTGTGCATTTATTTATTTGCTTCTGGATCAGGAATGATGCCAGAGTAGACTGAAAAGTGTTGAATGAGCGTGCACGCATGGGGACCTGGGTTTCTGCATGCACATAAAAAGACTGGTGTGAGTACATACTTCAGTCCTTGTGGTGGGGAAACATGGATTACTAGAGCTTCTTTGCTAGCTATTTTTGCAAAAACTGCAAGCTCTAGGATCAGCAAAACATCTTGCTTCAAAAAAGAATGAGGGGCAACAGATAAAACCAACAGATAGGAACCTCTGGCCTCCACAGGCACACGTGTGTGCGCACACACACACACACACACACACACACACCAGCACATGCACACACAAATGCACACAGACACATACATGCACACACATGCATACACACAATTTATGTACACACAAAACATAAATATGCCACATACAGATATTAATGCATTTAAAATTATATCTTTGTGGAAAAATATTGCAACTTAAAAACTATAATGACTCAGAGTCTTACAGCTAACGGATTGCATAACTACAATGCAGTCCATGGCTTTGGTGACTGATGCATGCTCTCCCAACCACTGCCATTTCTTGCTGAGATTTTGGGTCTGGTATATGTACTTTTAATCTTATTGTGGCTCTATTCTATTCTATTCTATTCTATTCTATTCTCCTGTTTGATGTAATTAATTCTGTTGTTTTCTCCTTTTGATTCTCATCTTAGAAATTCTGTTAATACTTCATGGATCTGGCTCTTTTAAGCACTCATTAATTAGTTTGAGATGGATTAAAACTCAATTCAGTCTCAGAATTTGATTGGATTCAGAATTCTTCCTCTGAACAAATACATTAAAAATGTGTTTTCTAGAACATTCCAAGAGGCAGAGCTGTTATCCTCTTGTCGTCCCTTCATTCTTCTAGTGGCCCAGCTTCCCATTTCATAAAGGGAGCTACACATTGGTCCTCACTCTAGAGTTCCCAGGAAAGCAATGGAAACGTCTATAAATCTTGCTACAAAGTGCAGTGGCTCTTTGTTCTATGTATACTCATCACGAACAGGATAAAAAGAGAGGTGAAAGAAAACTTCTAAGTGCTCACAAACCTGCTCTGAAAAAAGCCACCACCATGCTGAGGCAAACTTTAAGAAGTGTGCACTTTTAATGAAGTCCCATTAAAAGCATACGCTCTGCACGGGGTGGCTTTTATGTATTTGTTTCCCATCTCTGCTGATTTCCCAAGGTACTTGTGTTCACAGGATCTGTCCCTTTTCCTGTCCTCCAATTCTTCCTGCCAAATGCATTCATTGAGGCCACAGGACAAAGATTTAGACAAATTGCTACTGCAGAAGCAAAATGATGCTTCCAAAACAGTACTATAATTTGGAATCCTAGAGGGGAAACATTGATTTTTACACGGGGAGATTTCATTTCTGTTATATTTGAGAAAATTACATTCGGTAATACAGAACAAGAAAAGAAAAAAAGAGTAGCGTATTCCTCTTTCTCATTTTTAAAAACGCACTATTGATAAGAAATTAGTTATTGGTGGCTCTGTTGGGATTCACTTTTCATTGTTTCAACAAATTTATGAGAGTCTACATTCTGAAATACGGTGAAGGCTGAAATTCATACCTCTTAATTTCTCAGGCAGCTTATCTACTTTTCTTCTTTGAGCCTTGATGGAATCCCTCTTCACAAGAACTAACATTCACATTTTAAAATTGATGTCTGGAAAGCATACAAAGAAATGAGTTTCATTGTGACAGTTTTCCATGTAAATCATTACACTTCGTTCCTTTTTCTATTCTGACTACTCTTCATTGCTCCCCGACACCCCCACTTGCTGGCTCTCTTCTCCATTCCAAATATTTATTTACTCCTGCTTTCATGTTACATGAATATAATTGCATACACACACACACACACACACACACACACACACACACACACACACACGAGTACAGGTACCTGCAGAGCTGAAAAGGTGAAAAGAGAACATCAGATGTCCTAGCACTTCCTACTTTGAAGATATTGATGGCCGCCTAGACCGATGGTTGGCAAAGACTCTCTTCTGTACATTGTCTACCATTCTATTGGTGGATTTCTTGGCTGTGCCGAGCTTTTTAATTTAATTTTAAGTAATCATGTTTGTCAATGCTTGGTAGTAGTTCCTGACCCAGTGTGGGCTTTTTCAGAAATCCCTTGCCTTCGTCAACATTGTAAATGTTGTTACCTATGTTTTTCTCTGCCTGTTTTAATATGTGGGTTTCTACCCTACTTGGAACCATTTGGTGAGAAGGATATTACTTTTGCTGTTGTTCTTCCAGCACATGTTTTAAATAAATATTCTACAACTGTAGCTGTTTGGATATAATTTTGGGCCCTTTGATCCATTCCATTTTTCCGTTATTCCAATGTTAAATTGACCTTGTGCACTACCATGCTGCTTTTGTTACTATTTCACTGCAATATAGTCTTGAATAAAGTACTTTGGTTCCTCTAGCCCTGATCTTCCTTCTTAGAATTGTTTTGGCCCGTTGAGGCCTCCTGTGCTTCTGTAAAAATGTTGCGATGTGCTTCAGTAGCTCTGTGAAGAAAGTCATTGGTACTTGGATGATATTGTGTTGACCCTGTAGGTTCATATACCAAATACAAAGTGTGATGAATGTCAGCGTATGGGGGTTTTCATGTTCTAGTGTAGTCGTCATTCTCTTTCTTCTGTAAGTTGAAGACTGAATGTAGTTAGGTCAATTGCTAGTGTTCTGCCTGCTTTCCTTCATGCTTTCCTTCTTTTCAAAGCTAATGTGGATGGCACGTCTCTTGAGTTCTTTCCTGGCAAGTTTGTTGCTGATATATAGACAAGCTATTAGTTTTATTGGTGTCCTGCAGCTTCACTGAAAATGATCTTTGGGTCTGAGAGTTTTCTGGTCGAGCTTTGTGGTATTCTCTTGTATCATATGAGAACACTGATGACTTAACGTCTTTCCTATGCATAACTTCTGTATTCTTTTATCTTGTTATGAACTCCAGAAAAATACTTAATAAGAGTAAAGAGAATGAAAAGTTTCTTAACTCCTGATTATAGGGGAAATACCATCCCATGTTTGGCATAATGCTGGCTTTATGGTTGTCATATAGAATTTTTTTATGTTGAGGTATGTTTCTTCTATTCCTAGATTCCCTAAGGCTTTAAAAAATGTAGAGATTTTTGGATTTGCCAAAATCCCCTTTTCTGCATCAATTCAAATGAACATGCAGTTTCTGACATTGAGTCTATATCTTTGTTATAAAACATTTAATTATTTGATCATGTTAAACCATCCTTGTATCTTTGGAATAAAATCAACTTGCTTGTGCTCTATAATCTTCTTAATTTGTAGTCTGGTTTCATCTGAGGAAGTAGAGGTTAAGGTTTTAGAAACAGGAATAATTTCAGGAGTTTTATTTCTGTAATAGCTGCAACACTAGGTAACGTGTATACCCACTATGCAATTAACGTTCACACTATGTGCTTGGACATGTTAATGTTGTCTGTGTGTTACAGAATTTAGGTTTGTTACCTACTGATGTCATAGTCCAGGAAGTGGGAGCATCCTTCCTAACAGTAACAGACAGGTTATGGATTGCATATGACAGAGCAACAAGATAAAAGAAATGTGGATCTGTGTGAATTTTAGGGGTTTTGTTGATTATGGGGCTTCGTGTTAGTGCTACAGACCACCCAAATTCTTATGGAAAGAGAGAGCAATGTACTGTTTTAAAATACCATTATTCCAATCTCCTACATCACACAAACTATATATGACTAATGAATACACAAAATATGAATGATGTCAATTTAATTGTCTTCAAATAGCATTCCTAACAATAGCTCATATTTATTCTTAAGTATGCATCAAATACTAAAAAGCAGGTTAAAGACTGAATTAAAAGTATTCTGGAACTTTGAAAAAGGGAAACTATTGCCAATATCAAATGTGTCTGCCCTTGATGCCCTTAATCTTCTGTGCCTTACTTTGCTAGAATGCTGAGCTAAAGAACAATGTATAAGAAAAGCACTGGCCAAACCATTTTACTGACAGCAGTTTTAATATCAATTGTAGGTGATATTGCCAATTGGCAAAAGAATAAAATGAAATCTAGAGTCAGCCTTGCCCTAAGAACAATACTCTCAAATGTTGAAGTTCAAAGATTATGTGGCTAACCTGAGGCCTTAAACTTACGTTAAAATTGGAAGTGGCAGTTGTTCTATGAGGGCTAAAAAGTAGTTTATGTAATTTTCAAGCAGTGAGAAAGCAATTATTTTCTCCAGTCAGAAAAAATTACACTAGGTTGTTTTTCATTCTTTTTTTCAATCTAATAGCTTCCAGGTTTTTTCCAAGCCACCCAACTTCTAATTTAGCCAGTTTTGTTATATTTTAATATTGGGTAAAGAATCAATGGGTGGAAAATTCTGGTGAGGAAGGCCTCTGGGAAGCCTTGCAACAATAGGCACGAGTTATGAACACTGCACCACTGCAACACCGTTTCTCAAGGCAAGTTCCAAAGCTTACCAGAAGCAGTTTCTTGGGGATGAATACTAAATATTTATGGCACTCTCCAAGAACCCTAGCTACACAAACTCTTCAAAAGCTGATGATGATGATGATGGTGATGGTGGTGTTGGTGGTGATGATGACAGTGACGACGACGATGATGATGATTACAACTTACTGAATATTTTTAAGTGTTTGTATTATATCACTTAATTCTTATGGCACAATTGAATTTATAGGTTACAAGTCACAATTTTGTAAACATGGAAATTGAATGTAAAAGTCTGAAACAAGGAGAAATCAAATTTGAAACATTTGATGAGTCTTATTTTGTATGCCAAATGAGCATTTGGAATTTTTCAAGTTTAGTTTTCATGGTCATGCGGCTGACATAGTGCCCATCTTCCTCAATAACCATGAAGGAATGATATACTCATCCATCAGCATTCATAGGATCCCCACAAGTACCAATACCCATCGACGTTCAAGTATCTTCTCTAAACGTGCATAGTACTTGTGATAGCCTATACAACTCTCTCTTATACATCAAATAATTTCTAGAGCATTTATAATACCCAATGGAAAAATTTTATAAAACAGTTATTGTGCCACATTGCTCAGGGAAAAATAACAATAGTAAAATATCTGTACATTTCAAGCAAAGACAAAAGCTTTAGAACATTTAATGCACAGTTTACTTAATCTTTGCTTGCAGATTCCACAGAAAATAGAAAAACTCTGTCTTTACACAGATCAAATGAGTATTGCATCCTTGTTGTCTTTAGTAGATAGGTATGTTGGCTCTCTGAAGGTTCTAAAGAAGCACAAATGGAACTCCTTTCAGCAGCTTGCAGGTTAGGTGGAAAGTGAGGAAAGGTAGCACACAAAGTGACTTCATTAATCACAACAGCACCAAGGAGCCTAAAAGCTTCAGAACAATATAGAGGTGTCTATGTGAAGAGGAAACAGAAAGTCATTCCAGCCAGTTAATGTCTAAGACACTTGACTAAATTTTGCAAACCTACCTATAGTCACTTATGTTTAAATCATGAATTCATTTATCATGCTAATTTTTAAGAGTTCTCCAATTATAATTATAACAGCTTACAGATTATGTATAAATATGCCTATAGAAACTACATTATTTGTTTGGTGCATTAACATGTCTCTTATATTTAAATTTATACAAATATTTACATATGTATACATTCATTATACATAGTGATGTGTATTAAAAATGTAATTTTCATGTAGATATATCATGGATTTTGACCATAGTGAGTTGCCACCTCTCTTCTCCTACCCGTATCATTCATCCATTCATAATTCTTCATCATTCTTCCAGGCAATATAACTTCTACTTTTATGGTATATCATGTATACATACATTAATTAATTAAAGTCTAGGTTCCATAAATGAGAGGACGTTTTTCATTTGTCTTTCTGAATCTGTTATTTTTCTCAATGGATGATCTGGAACACTAATTTTTTATAAAGGACATGATTTTGTTCTTTACAAATGAACAAAACTCCAGTGTGTACACCACACTTGCATCATCTGGTCATCTGCTAGTAGGCATTTAGGCTGACCTCATAATTAGGCTATTATTGAAGTACCTGTGCAGTACCGTGGATACATACCCTAGATTAGGCTGTGTGGTGCTCCTGGTTTTAGTTATTCCGTGTAAGATTCATACCAATTTCCATAATGCCTACAGCAGATTGCATTTCCACTAGCAATCCTTTTTTCACAGCATCCTTAATATCATTTGTTGTCTTTTTCTTACTGACAACCATGTTGACTCACTTAGGGAGAGAAATAACTTTATTATTATCTTAATATGAATTTCCCCAATGACTAATGATATTGAATAATTGTATGTATTTATTGGCCATTTTTGCTTTTTATTGAAGATGATACTTATTTTATTTATTGGATGTTTTGGGTTTTTAGGTATTAAGCATTATGAGTCCTTTATGTGTTCTAGATATTAATCTTTTGTCAGATGCACCAATAGCAAAGATTTCATTGCACCATCTTTCCATTCATATGTCTGTTTTCTTGTCTTATTTTCTTGGCGGAAACTGTGGTGCCGAAAGATAATAAAGGTAAGCATGGCATCAGTTACTTTGACTCCATATAGACACTTAGGGTGGAGAGTGAAATGACCATCCAAGTTATACACCTTGTCTCTCATAGTTAAATGAGACAGGATTATCATTAGGAATCTATGAGATTAGTTTTCAACTTTTGTCCACTGCCCATTGAAAAGAAAAACTGTTAGACTCCAGAATGCCAAATAACCCTATTAAAAATGAGGTACAGAGCTAAACAAAACATTCTGAGCTAAGGATTATTAAATGGCCAAAAAGCACCTAAAGAAATGTTCAACATCTTTAGTCATAAGGGAAATGCAAATCAAAACAACCCTGAGATTCCACCTCACACCAGTCAGAATGGCTAAGATCAAAAACTCGGGTGACAGCAGATGCTGGTGAGGATGTGGAGAAAGAGAAACAGTCCTCCATTGCTGGTGGGATTGCAAACTGGTACAACCACTCGGGAAATCAGTCTGGAGGTCCCTCAGAAAACTGGACATTGAACAACCTGAGGACACAGCTATACCTCTCCTGGGCATATACCCAAAAAATGCTCCAACATACAACAAAGACACATGCTCCACTATGTTCATAGCAGCCTTATTTATAATAGACAGAAGTTGGAAAGAACCCAGATGCCCTTCAACAGAGGAATGGATTTAAAAAATGTGGTACATCTACACAATGGAGTACTACACAGCTATCAAAAACAATGTTTTCATGAAATTCAAAGGCAAATGGAATGAACTAGAAAATATCATCCTGAGTGAGGTAACCCAATCACAAAAAAACACACTTGGTATGTACTCATTGATAAGTGGATGTTAGCTCAAAAGCTCGAGTTACCCAAGATGCATTCCACAGACCACAGGAAGCTCAAGAAGGATGACCAAAATGTGGAATCTCCCACTCATTCTTAAAAGGGGAAAAAGTCCATAGGAGGGGATATGGAAGCAAAGTTTAGAGGAGCAACTGAAGGAACGGCCATTCAGAGCCTTTCCCACATGTGGCCCATATATGCACAGCCACCAAAACTAGATAAGATTGACGAAGCTAAAATAAAATGCATGCTGAAAGGGACTGGAAATAGATCTCTCCTGAGAGACACATCCAGAGCATGTCCAATACAGAGGTTAATGCTAGCAGCAAACCACTGAACTGAGAACAGGACCTCCTTGGGGGTAATTAGAGAAAGGATTCAAAGAGTTGAAGGAGCTTGCAACCACATAAGAACAACAATGCCAACTAACCAGAGCTTCCAGGGACTAAACCACTACTGAAAGACTATACATGGACTGACCCAGGGCTCCAACTGCATATGTATCAGAGAACAGCCTTGTTGGTGCACCAGTGGAAAGGGAACCCCTTGGTCCTGCCAAGGCTGGACCCACAGTGCAGGGGAATATGGGGGGGGGCAATAATGGGGATGGATGGGGGGAATACCTATATGGGGGTGGGGGAGGGGATGGGGGCTTATGGACAGGAAACTGGGAAAGTTAATAACATTTGAAATGTAAGTAAAGAAATACATCTAATAAAAAGAAAAAGAAAAAACTGCTAGCAATACATATTCTAAAAGAAAATGCCCACTCCTTCTTAAAAGGGGGAATAAAAATATTCATAGGAGGGGTTATGGAGGCAAAGTTTGGAGCAGAGACTGAAGGAATAAACATTCAAAACCTGCCCCACATGTGGCCCATATAAATACAGCCATTAAAACTAGATAAGATGGATGAAGCTAAGAAGTGCATGCTGACAGGAACCTGATATAGATGTATTCTGAGAGACACAGCCAGAGCATGTCAAATACAGAGGCGAATGCTAGCAGCAAACTATTGAATTGAGAACAGGACCCCCATTGGAGGAATTAGAGAAAGGATTGAAGGAGCTGAAGGAGCTTGCAACCCCATAAGAACAACAATGTCAACCAATCATGAACTGACCCAGGGCTCCAACTGCATATGTAGCAGAGGATGGCCTTGTTGGGCACCAATGGAAGCAGAAGCCCTTGGTCCCCCCCACCCCCACCCCCGTTGTAGGGGAATGTCAGGGGAGGGGCGGGAAGGGGAGGGTCATGGGGAAGGGGAATAAGTGGAGGGGGATGGGATAGGGGACTTATGCCAGGAAATTGAGAAAGGGAATAACATTTGAAATGTAAATTTTAAAAAAATCCAATAAAAGAAAAAAGAAAAAGAAAATGCCTTCCTGATGCCTTTGAGGAATACACTGTTAAATGTGCTGTTTTGTAACCACCTCAGATTTATTATTTCTTTGTTGCTTTCAGTTTAGCATGGCCTGGGATTTACATTAACAACTAAGAAGAAGAAAGAGATGTCACATTTCACATACAGAGTTTAATTAAGAACCTCAACAGGGAAATGTGAGGTGGAAGAAGGCAGGAAACATGATGAAAATCATGGGATCACAGTACGACCTGGATCTCCTCATTATCACTCATCAGCTCTAGGGTAGCTTCCAGAAAGTACAGGAAACCAACAAAATGACTCCGTTTCTCAATGGGAGCTTTATTTGTTAAAGACAAGATACAAGAACTTCGAACTTGAGTAATTTATTCATATTATCAATTCAGAGATCTTTTACATTGAACAGCATAGTTAAGAAAGTTTGGTCCATAATGTAGATTATATGAATAACGAAAAAGGTAAGTGAGTCGTAATCCCAAGTATCAAGAAACTTAGAATTTTTAAAAAACTAGCAGATAAATCAGGAAATGTATAGAAATTCTTGTCACTTAAAATGTAGCATGATAAATGTGACATTGACTCTATAATAGAACACGCTTAAGATCTGTAGTGCATGGAACAACTTTGTTTACAGAGAGCTCATTTTTGGTTGAGTATCAATTAAATTTATAAAACTAAGCTTATAAAATATGAATATTACTCTGATTTTCTTCCATTTTTATGCCAGAGTTCGGTAAAGACATATGAGAAGTGTAACTATGAATATTATAGTCATGAGAGGGTTAGACTATACGTTGGAAGGTGACTATAAAGTCTTAAGCAAGATCAGTAATGTAGAAAAATGAGTTCCAATTAACAAAAAGAAAAAACGGAATTTAATCTAACATGCTGTACCAAATTGCAGAAATACAGCACTATCTTTATGGAGCTACACCCGCCATGTTCTTTTAGAAAAACACAATAACAGTAATAATAACCCTCAGATATTGGAGATGCATATCAGATATTATTCTATCTATTTTGCATATACTTAACTTAATCTTCAGTGAGTGAAGTTAGTATTCTCATTTCGCAGACATGGAAACAGAACCTTAAGTAGGTTATAGGAACGAGGTCAATTTTATTGGTGCATGAAACACCATGTTTGAAGAATGCTATGGTCGTTAGCAGAGCAGAGTCCCTACGCTCCTCATTTCTCAGCTGTATGTGAAGTGAGTCTATGGATGCTGCAATATAACAATGGCAAAATGGAGATTCTGATTTCATGGTCAGAACTTTTTAGAGTAAGATGTATTTAATCAGTTTCTTATGAATACATTTATATGCCCATTTCTAATTTCAAAAGTTATAAAATTTTCACTAAAATTTAGTATGCTTCATAAATAATTTTTCTAGATATGTTCAATGGACAAAAATTCATGTCATTTACATTTCTAATAGAAACAACCCTTAATGGGATGTCATGAGTTTTATGTAGCCACTATTAATATCTCTGCTCAGTGACCTAGACATTTAAATTAGCTTACATTGCATTTCTAGGACATTTTTTTTGTCATTCATTTGTTCTTCTCTCCATAGAGGATGAACCAACTCACTGATGTTAACTGGCATCAAAATATCCATCAAATCATGCAACATTATGGATTGTTTGTTGCTGTGATCATAGAGTAAAATATACATTACAGTAGAATTTGAAATGTTCTCACTTGTCAACAATAGGATTTTGTTCACTATCTTGGTGAGAATAATACATTTAAAGCATTGCAAACCTGCTGCTTTCCAACTATTAAGCACATTTTTATTGCACTGATGTAAGAAAGCGATTGTTTGAACATGACCTTGTAAGATAAGTTCAAAAACTGCTGTATTTTATCTGACAGTGTGATAAAGAATTTAAAAATATTGAGCATCATAAGGCAGAATATATTAACTTTAAAAGCACAGTTGGAATAAAGCAGAAAGGCTGGCTTCTATACATAAGAATAACATCAAATGCCCTAATTATAAAACCACAGAAATATAAGTCAGTATTAAAAGGCCCAAAGTAGCGCCCTGTGAACCTTGCTCTCAGCCTTCTATCCCCACAGCTCTTAGGAATGAAGAGATGTTTATGCATGACAGGATAAATCACAGCTGCCTTTTTATTTTACTGTCTTCATTCCAAGCAGAGAAAGTTTGAGTCAAGAAGGCTGAACAATTTGGCTGTTTGAAAAGAAAGTGTTTTTTTCTTTTTTCAGGCCTTGGTCTTCAAAACAGTTATATCAAGAGAACATTGAGAGAGAGAGAGAAAATCTGGTGCCTGATCCTGGATATGAAATTCAAACCATAAAGCAAGGCATAGTGAAGACCCAACTATTATAGACATCTCTGTGGAATGAAGAATCAAAGATACAAAAATACTGAGATGTCTATGGGCAGAATCTCACTTATTTATTCACTCAATGATATTTATTGAAACATCTTTTATATATGCACATGTGTGTGAAGATAGATGTATGTGTGTATACATGTAGAAGCTAGAGGTTGACACTGGGTGTCTTCCTCAGTTGGTTGCGACTTTTATTTATGAGAGAGAATCTCTCACTGAACCTGGAGCTTACCAATTTGAGCAGGCAAGCCCAAGGCATTCTCCTATTTCTTCCTCCATACTCTATGCCTGGCATTTTTATATAAGTCCAGAGACAAAAAGTCAAATTCTCTTGTACAAGAATCAGTTTACAGACTGGGATATCCCTCCAACCCCTACTTGTTAAAACTTAATTTTGCCAAGTACTGGTATAGAAATGTTTGGTGTATCACTATTTACTCAATCAGACACCAATCATTGCTCTAGAATAGTTTATATGCAAGCTAGAAATAACAGCTAATAAAAAATGGCAGTCATAAATAAACATATAGTGTTTTCAAATGCAAAAAATTAACTACAATAAAAGCAGGGTGGTCAAGTCTACACAAGAAGATGACCATTTCAAATACAGTTATCACAGTAGGCTTCATTGAATGCTTTTCTTTGGAATAATGGAACTTCATTAAAAATTCAAGGATGTATTTGATTATTTTTAATTCCAATCAGGGGTTTCTATCCCACCTTTGATTAATCAGTTCCTGGATAAAAGACATAGAACTTTTGTATTTACAACAAACCATTACCAGCACTAATGCTGGGCGGATATCTACCTCTATGCTACTTCTGTACAAATATAAGAAAATATAGCTTCGATTCTGATTCAAAATATGAAGTGCTCTGCCAAAGTAAGATGGCTACAAAATGCTTTAGTTTAAGAGTAGATTCAATAATTCGTCTCTATTTATCTAATTTCTTTTTTTAATAGTATAGATTAGAGTTTATTCAGGGAATGGGGAAGGGAGTTAAGGGTAGTAGAGGGTAAGGAGAGGGTAGTAGGGCAGAGAAAGAAAGACAGAGAGAGAGAAATAGAAGAGTAGAGAAGGAGAGGAGTAGAGTAGAAGCCAGCCATTAGCATGCGGAGAGAAGAGGGGACAGGAATACGGAGAGAGGAAACGAGGGGGAGGAGGTTAAGGAGGAGAGAGCAAGAGAGGGGCAAGAAGGAGCAAGAGCTGTCGAATTTCTAATAATAATACTGTATCCTCCATTGTTCTTTTCAAACCCGTTCCACACATCTAAGAAAGAAGGAAGAATAGAGAAGCGGAAAGGAAAGACAGAATTCTGAGTCTAAGCTCTCTATTTAGTTACCTCCCTATCCAAAACTCTCATTATTTGAAAATCATCCGTTAAAATGACAACATATCTGTACTTTAGAATGTAATCAAAACCATCCACTTCAATTCAAGGTCTTGGGATGATGGACCTCTTATAATTTCTTTTTGCTGAATTGGATCAAAAGTTCCTGTTTGGGGGACTAAAAGGAAACTGAAAACCTGGTTAAGTCAAAAAAATGCTAGCTGGCATTATTTGTTGTCCATTCTCCAGTGCTGAGAAAGCTTAGGACTTAATTTAAGTCCTGATTGGAACAAATTGAAAAAAGCTTGGATGAACCAATGTCATTTGGAATCAGAAGTCTTTCTGACATTATTCTAGAAGCAAGTTTCTGGAAACAGCATCAGTTTGAAGCAGGAACAATTAGAGAGCTGAACAGTGGGTTTGTGCGTCTCAGCATCCTCGAGGGCAAAGCCTATCAGGTCTTCCCTCTTGGATTTTCATTGTGTAACATTTATATTACCTTACAAGCAATACAAATAATTCTATTAAAACATATTATGGGATGATCAGGGTGTATAGATCAATTAAGGCTGATTTCCTGCTCTTAGTTTGAACAGGTTAAATGCAATATAGTCTTTCTTTTTTTTTTTTTTAAGGATTTATTTATTATAAGAAGTACACTGTAGCTGTCTTCAGACACCAGAAGAGGGCATCAGATCTCATTACAGATGGTTGTGAGCCCCCATGTGGTTGCTGGGATTTGAACTCAGGACCTCTGGAAGAGCAGTCAGGGCTCTTAACCACTGAGCCATCTCTCCAGCCCCGCAATAGTCTTTCTTTATAGTTAGTTTGAACATATGATCAAACTAAAATAAATTTCCATTCATGACATATGAAAGGATGACATGACAAATCTTGAGAACTCTGTAGCCAACAGGTCCACTGGCTATGCAAAGCTGAAGTTCTGTCTAGAGACAGTTTTTATGTCTCAACTAGTTTAGGGCTGTTCCCATGTAAAAGAATCAGCAAATCATGTAACCTGTCCTATTTGGTCTTCTTGATTTCTATTTTCTTGTCTGCATCCAAGACCTTCAGTGGGTCTTCCTGTAACAAATCTGATCCATATTATGTTGGAAGGAGTCCAAAGTCTTTATTTTTTTCTGTTAACACAAATACAAAGACTCTCTCCCAAAATAGCATCTCCTTGATCCAGCAAGCCGATCATCGGCAGTAAGGGGGATGTACAGGGGGAATACCCCGTATGGGGGATGGGGAGGGGGAGGGAGGGGGTGGGGGATTATGGGCAGGAAACTGGGAAGGGGATTAACATTTGAAATCTAAGTAAAGAAATATATCTAATAACAAATTTTTAAAAAGTATGGATTGATTTAACCTCTTTTTTATTTAGGTCTGCTCTATTTTGACCTCATCCATAGAGGATTTGTAATACCATTATAACCACCTTCATTTTTATAATTAAAACAAATAGAATGATTAAAGAAATTTAAAACAATTATTATTGCTCATTGAGACAGGGTTTCCCTGTGTAGTCTGGGGTGACTTGTATTTGCTCTGTAGATGTGGCTAGTGCTCACAAGGAACCTACTTGTCCTTGCCTTTCACTCTTGAGATCAAAGGCTTGATTTACTTATTATCTATGATTCCTTAAAGTTATTTATATGTGGGGGGACCAAGAGTTGGGCAATAGCTGGAATATAAATAAATAAAATAATTAAAAAGATAAAAGTGATCACCACAAAATGTTTATATTAATTCTCATTTCTTTCTCTCTGTGGACAAATATACTTATATCCCCTTTCTCTTTATATAAACCAATATCCTCTATATTTAACTTAATTGAATTCCCTTCTATTCACTATATAAGCATATACTCAAGCCACCCTGTACCTGTGTCACGTGCTAGCCAAACCGTTGAGCCTGCCAGTTTGTAGCATTTGGTCTCTGATGCCTGGTGTTCTTTGGTTCAGTTTGGGGGCACACAGCTTTGCTCTAGCCCATACTGTGTAACCCAGAGTCATTTATCTCCAATCAGCATGTATACTAGCCATATTCCTAAACCCTGTGTAGCTTGGGGAAAAACTGATTGTGCTAAGAAAACAATTCTCCTTGCCTCCACAGTCTTAATGAGATAGCAAATGTTTTCATTTTTAATTTGGTAATCTGAAATTAATTTTTTAAAGTAAGTTTTTACCGAGGGGTGGGTTCCCACATGTTTTAGAAATTATTTAATCTCAATTCTGGGTTTCTCCCCCACTTTTGATGATGTAGTTCTCAAGAAAAAGATATACACAATAGCTTCTGCTCAGCAATTGGCTGTTGGTATTTTTTTAATCAGAAATAAGTTGTGGTTAAGATCACATAGTTTCACTTGGATCTATGTGTATATATTCTCTTCTCTGGGGTAACCAAGCCTTGGGGGCCCACAGTTATCGTTACAATACATAGCAACAGACAAAACCTCATCCATGGAAATACCCAAAGAAAAGTTATTCCTGAGAAACTATCTAGGAAAACAGCTTTTACAATGAAAGTTTACATTATTATTGGACAAGGTAAAAGCCATGGGATTGTTAGCATTTGACTACAAATGCAATATTGTAAATTATCCTGTGTTTGCACTGTGAAGGCGAAAGAAATTATTGAATTGTAGGTCTATTTTAAGCACAGATCACAGAGCTTTTCATGGCTTGGTTTTGTATTAAAATTTAAACAACTCTCCCTGGAGTTAATAGATTTGATATTTAATCCCCATGTTCATAGTTTGGTATTAGGTGCATATGGGAGATAACTTGGGTGGTTAACTAATAATAAATGAAGCTACACCAGTACAGTTCCACAGTAATGTCTGTGGTCATTGGTTCTTTGGTTTGGTTGGTTGCTTTTTGTTTGTTTGCTTGTTTGTTTTGCTTTTTAAAGAGGAAGTTAGATAGCTTACATATGTACAGTGCCTGGATGCATGATATTCCTCATTCTTGTTCTGATGCAGCAATAGGGCCTCATCAGATGCCAGAGCCAGTGGCCACGTTCCTGAATCATTCTTGACTCCAGAATCATAAACATAATAAACTTCCATTTAAAAAAATACATTTCTCCCACTTTGATATTTTTATATTAACAGAAAATAGTTGGAGCCAATAAAAAGGTATAGATTTTAATCAGAAGAAAGAAGCGTCCACCTAGACTCTGAGTTTCTCATCATTGATGTAAAACTGTCTCTAATGCATATAGCAACACTAACTGGACACAATGACTTGGAAAGTGAAGAGGATACTAGTAAATGTGTTGATGATGATGAAGTCTTTCCTCAACTCTGGATACCATAGAAATTCCACCTACACAGACCTTTTTATATATGTATAACCCACAGAAGAGGGAAACACTAATAATAACTTGGATTGTGTTTCCTTGTTAACTGTCATACTGTCTTGTTTGTTTAAAAGTAAGAAAGGTACAGCCGATGCAGACATTCTTAAGGCACATATGATATATTAGAAACTGTTCAAAACGTTGTTAGAATCTTTACCCCAGCAACAACACTGGAAGAATGTGACTAGCAGCCAGAGTTCTAAGGCCACAAGTTAATTGTGTCTGTTTTATGCAACACATACACTTGTTGGATATAACTTTGTTCCTTCAAGACAGTGTTTGGTTATAAATCCTTACCCTTCCTGGGAGCTGTCATGTGGTCCCTCTCTATTCTGTACAGAGTTGACAAGCTTTCCATGAAAAATCAATAGGTTGTACACAATCTGTAGTTGTTTATCTCTTGAAGTTGTCCTCCTTCTCCACTTCTATAGTAGTATTTAAAAAAAATCGTTCTCAGGGACTGGAAAAATGGCTCAGTGGTTAAGGGCACTGATTGTTCTTCCAGAGGTCCTGAGTTCAATTTCTAGCCACTACATATTGGCTCACAACCTTCTGTAATGATATCTATTGCCCTCTTCTGGTTTGTCTGAAGACAGTCATAATGTGCTCATATAAATAAATTAAATAAAAAATAGAATGTATTCTCAGTATAAGAACCAACAATAAAAATGCCCATTCCAGTTCTGCAGTGTTGGGATGCAGGAATGCTGCTGTGTCCTTTTCTTTTCCTCTGTGGAGGAATTTACTAAGTGTCTGGTTTGGCATTGTCAACATTCTAGCAGGTGTCTTTTGTCACAGCATTCTAACATTTACTAAGCACATATTTAGGAATGACATTTCTAATTTCTCTGTGCAGGAAGCGCCTGCTGTGGCTTGGAAGGAACCTTTTCAGGTATAATAGCCTTCAGCAGCTCCTCATCATTTCAGGACTCACTTAGAATTAAAGTGATGAATGTCCAATGTGGAAATCAATAAGCATGATCTCTCACTGTAACTTTTATTAGCTTATGAAGAAATAGGATTTATTATGTCATCTTTTCTGGAGAAGATTGTGTTTCTGTTGTTTTTTTCCACTCTACCTCCTTCCCGTGTTCTTTTCAGCAGAAGCAGCTTCCTCTCCACCCTCGGTCTTGGTCACACTCTACGCTACCAAATGGAAGCTAAGGTGTTCCTCAGTGGATGGGTCAAACCTCCAAGAATTCCATTTTAATATGGCTTCATCGAGAAGTCCTTCCCTGGGTTAACCCTTACCTGGAGCACAAAATGCTGTTAGCTAATTACTTTCCCCCTTGCCTGTTTCCTTGTTCCTTTGCAAACCACATTATGAAGACTACTCTCTTGCTCAATTATGCATATGACCCAAAAATAGAAGACACTTCTTGAGAGTTTTGTTTTATAAAACTAGTGAATTCTTATGAAATACTCAAAATCTAGACTTAGTACCCAGGGCACCTGTTATTGGGACTCCTTCAGTGGATCTTCACACACTTACCCTTGTGCTAAAAATTACTGACTCTTTGCTGATAATATATTAAAAAATTATTACTCGTATGCAAATGAAACTTAATTATGATGCTGTTGTGACATATGGGGGAATGCTTAACTACTAGTAGACTGATATTTATTTTTAAAAGGTGATCTATTAACCAGTAAGCATTAGTCAACAATATATATTTTGAGCTATCGGGTCTAGAAATTATTAATATGTATTTTTTAAAGATTTATTTATTTATGTATTTTATGTATGTGAGTACACTGTCGCTGTCTTCAGATACAACAGAGGAGGGCATCAGATCCCCATTACAGATGCTTGTGAGCTACCATGCTCTTGCTGGGAATTGAACTCAGGACCTCTGGAAGAGCAGGCAGTGCTCTTAACTGCTGAGACATGTCTCCAGCCCATAATGTATCTTTTTACAACAAAATTATAGTGTGCAGTATTTTGTGTTCTGCAAATCCTTACCTTTGTGGTAACCACTGGGGACTTTGTATTTCAGTGACGATCTGCAGCCCCCTGCAGCTTGCACAGCAGCCAATGCCTAATCAAGGCCAATCCCAGGTAAGACTATTTGGGTATAATTAGACCAGACCTCTCTTCAGTGATTCATTATTCTACTTTGCATTTAGAACTGACACACTCATCCCAAGTTCTTCCATAAGCAGTGGCAAAGTTGTGAAGCAAATGAAAACCGTTAGCAACAACAATGACTAGCCAGGAAAGAGAAAAGAATGATGTCTGTGTTCTTCCATTCCCAAACTGCAGATTGCAAAGCAGATGAAGGCAGCAAAGCCTCACTGCCTGCTCTGCTAACAATAACCTTCACCCTCTTTGCTCCCAAAGGAGAGCTGGCTGACAATTAAACCCCATGAGCACTGCTGGACTTCCTTAGGAAATTGTTTTCGTTCCTAGTTTTTCTTTCAGTTTCAAGGGATGGAATATCGTATTCATGAATACCATGTGTTTTCATTCGGCTGGCGAGTCTCCTGTCACTAGTCACGTATGAAGACTATCAGTTTCTCAGCTCACAATGGAACTGAAACAAATATGTATCTGTGCTCATTGTCAATTCAATGTGGAAAAACAGTTGTCGTAGGAAGAAAAGGGATATCTGATTGTTTGTGGAAATCAGCTTTCACTACATGCTAATTACAGTCTGAAATAAAGACATAACCGTGGGTGCTGAACAGCCATGGTTTCAACTACACAGAGAGATGAAGGGTCAGCTAGTGTCTACAGTGACACTTTATTAGAGCCACGAACACTCTTCTTCAACTGTCATATATTCATATGACAAAAGGCAGGAATATTCTACAAGCAAACTGTGATGTGTAGTATCTTTGGCTGAATGTCTAATACCTGCATTTTTATAAGACTCTACTGATGCACTACTACCAGCCGGGACCACACCCTGAATAGCAATGGTCTAAAGATATGCTCAGCTGAACTATACGGTGAGCCACACGTGCTCCTTGGAGGTTTCTAGCGGCCATATTATAAAACTGGAAAATGAAAGCATTTTTAATATGTTTTCTTTAATATGTTTTAGCATGGAAAGTTATGTATATGTTTATATAAAGAGCATATGTGAGTGTATAAGTTTGCTCTTTTTAAGTTGTGCCTTCAAAGTCTAGTGTGTATATAATACTTAAAACTTACCTTAATTTGGACCTGAAGGTCTTAGTATATCTCTGAGCTGATGGCCATTTTGGTGATGTGCATCAAGTGCATGATTTTTTCTTTGAACTTCAAGGTAAACCATGACCCGTGGTATAGGTATTTATAACTAAGACCTCAGGTAAAATGACTTATTTGATTCTGATCTTGAAGAAGTGACGTTAGAACCTACAATTGAAATCAGTATGTCTAAATTCAGTGACTAGAGTCAGAGTCACACTTTGTCAAGTGGCATTTATTTTTTCTTTTCTTTTTTTTTTTTTTTCGGAGCTGGGGACCGAACCCAGGGCCTTGCGCTTGCTAAGCAAGCGCTCTACCACTGAGCTAAATCCCCAACCCCAGTCACGTGGCATTTGTAAAGCAATCGTTTGACTCCTTTCTCTTTAACCCCAGAAAAGAATATGATCAGTGCAACTCACTGTCCTGAAGTGTGCTTATAGAATTGAAAGTCATTGATTTACAATAGTTCAAATGAAATTTTATTTATTATTAATAAATGAGTAATCTTTGGACACAAAAATAAATTGCAATGTTAGAATTCTAATCATTTTTATTCATAATTTATTCTTATTCTCTTAATATATGGTTGAGATTGTTCATATAGAGTAAATAAAGAAGTCTTTACCACTATAAGATTTTTATTTATTAGAAATAATTTTAAGACTGCATTATGTGAAGTTGCTCCCAGTTTTATTCTATATATGTCTATGCTTGCATCGTGATAAGGATCAAGTGCTTATGTTTACCATAATAAATCTAATTAACCACAAAGTTCAATATACAAATTTGATTACCCAATTTTAATCTATGGTCATACCAAATTTTACTTAGTATATACATTTATAAATACTTGTCTCCACTTTATTAAATTCACTCTGAAATTACTCATATTTTTCAGGATTCACGAATCATTAACTGTGTACACATGTAACGCAGACCAGAAAATAAAACTCAATATAAGATTTCCCTAAAATTGATATTTTATTCATTTATGACATCAGATAAATTTTATGTCTTCTTTTTGTTTTTTTTTTCTCATGTATCGTACGTGAAAAACAATTCTAAAATTTCTAACTATGATATAACTTTACTCTCCAAATCCAGTAGACCATCAAGGTAAATGGGCTTTTTCATACACTGAATGAGTAAGCTGGAATTTGGGATCTTGGTTTAGTACAGTTTTGTTTGTTTTTTTGCTTAGAATGATTTATAGAAAACAAGAAAAGAAAACAAAATTAGAAACGAAATTAACCTTGTAGTGTTGCGTGGAATTTTATGCTACCACCTGGATTGGCTATGCTACTAGCTCCCACCCAGCTCTCATAGAATCCTTGAACAAAAGACACACACCTTTTTGTTTCTTTTGTAATTTGCTTTCTTGGGGTAATTGCTGGGTGCTAATATCTCCTGCTTTTAAAAGTGTGCCCGTGCCAATTTATTATCTCTGTCTCTCCACCTGTCCTAAACTTCAGTGGCTAGTCTTATCTATCCCCTGTCAAACATCCCTGACGACGCGCCAGTAGTAGTGGCCACAGGCCCCAACTCCCCACAAGATCTCACATGGTTGCTGTATTCTTTTCCCGCCAAAGCATAACAGAAAACCCTCTCTCTTTTCTTAAGTTTCCTTTTTTTCCTGGGACCCAGAAGTCCTGCCTGTGCCTTCAGTCCAGTAATTGGCCACCTGCTTTCTCGTCTGACAAATCAAGAACCAATTGTAGAACAGGACCACAGCATTAGAACTGCCCCCTTCAATGTAGTGTCCCTGCTGATAGAGTCCCTGCTAGCCAAGACACTGTCCTTGGCTTGACAGCTCCACTTTTAAAGATAAGATGGTATAGTAGAGTCTTATCAGTAACTGGATCACACATCATTTTGCTCTGGGATATCACTCCAACTTCTTTTGCTTTGTGGGAAAGCATTGAGAAGCCATTTCAAGTGCTCTTTTATTCATATCATTCACTTTTGACCATGGATGCTCGACCCAATACATAGGTGAATGTCATAATTGCTTTTCTGTTTGGGGGTCATGTTCACATGGTTTATAAAATTATTTTTCAGCCGAGGTCTGTGCTGCATGGCTGCCCTTGAGAACTCTAGGGATATGTAGTATTTTCAGAATTGTGTTGCTTCCTTAGCTTCCGCTGTGGTTTAATGGGTTATGTTTTAGAAGTTCATTTTCCTCTCACCTAAAGTATACATTACTATGTGATCTCTTTTTAATTACTTTGTTGCTATGTCCATCACATTGCCATCATTCCTCTTCCTGCACCATTTGTTAGCTACTTTAATGGGGAAAATAAGCATGCCCTGGTCCTGCTTCTGAAATGCTAGGATTGGCAGGGCCATTTAAATTTCACTAATGAAGGAAAGCTACTTGCGTCTGCAAGCCTGATAAGACAAAGCAGAAAAATTCATATCTTGATAATTATAAAGAGAGAGAATGGTCTAATCATACGTGGAAACTGTTAGAAATGTAGTCAGATAGAATCAAACACCTCCAAGGAGCTTTCCTTGGAGTCTCCTTGTCTCTCTCACTGCAATAAACTTTATTATTATGTTAACCTGTTCATGATAGTTACAGCTTTGATAGATTACTTTTGACAAACATAAAAGAAACTTATAGTAGGCTGTCTTAAATCTACATTGCATGGAAAATTTTCCTTTTGTCCTAGCATTTACATTTTTATTACATCTTGATACTGTAATTTTGCTAATAGTCCCAATACATACTTATATTATATATTTATACTTACATATAAATATATTTAATTCAGGAATTAATAGTATATATTTATACTTATATATTATACAAATATACAATTTACACTTATACTCCCAATTAGCATTAATTGTAGAAAGCAGTGGTTTTCCAACAATCATACAACATACTTTGTTCATATTCACCAATTCCATTACCTGCTATTTTGTTTGTTTGAATGTTTGTTTTGAAACAGGGTCTTACTATGTATACAGGCTGTCCTGAAACTCACTATGTAGACCAGACTGGCCTAGAACTCACAGAAATACTCCTGCCTCTGTGCTAGGCTTAAAGACATGAATTACCTTTCTTTCATTATCCTTTATTAATTCCTTATATTCTCTTTTTTTCCTTCCTACACTTCCAATACCTTTCTATTTATTTTCATGTGTTTTTCTTCCCGAATTCCATATATGAGAGTAAATAGGAGATTCTCAATTGAATTTGGACTATTTTCCATAACATGATAACTTCCATTTTCATACATTTTATTTCAAACAGCATGGCTTGATTCATCTTTAAGACTGGATAAATTCCATTGTGTGTACTTGCCACATTTTTTCTACTCATTCATGGGTTTTTGGAAACCTTGGCTGAGTACATATCATGAACCTTGTGCTGATATTATCCTAAGCGGATACCAGAAGTGGATTACGGTTCTGTCCCCACATCCTAATGTGTTGATAGTTTGTACTCTTTGCTTTCTTCCTACTCTACCTGAGGTAGAAAGAGTCTCCATGTGGTTTTAATTTGCATTTTCCTGACAGGGAATTGGTTGCAACATGTATCTACTGAGCATTTATACTTCTCTGGAGAAGAAAGTCTCCCTCAGTTCTCTTATCTATTTTCTGATGAGGACATGTGGAATTTCAGCGGTTGCATACTTATTCTTTTACACAGTCTGTATACTAACTTTTTGTCAGACGATTTTCTCTGCTGTTTTAAGCTCTCTCTTTTTTATTTTTCTGGATTAAAGCAGAAAATACAGCAATCAAATTTCATAGCTAAAGATAGCTGACTTTTGGACAATGTGCCCAAAACATACACTGGAATAAAAATATTGTCTTAATTAGTGGTGTGAGAAAAGCTAGATACCTACATATAGAAGAATGAATTTAGATACCTATGTGCTATGTTGCACAAAAGTTACCTTTCCTGTAAGATGTAAGGCTTCAAACTTTGGAACTACTAATGGGAAGCATAGAAAACACTGCACGGTGCAGGAGGCTGTAATGGGTTTCTAAATAATCCTTTATCTCTTCAGAAATGATAGTAAGAATAGACTAATTTGATTAAATAAAATTAAAATGTTCCTGTTCCCATGAGTGAGTTTTCCTCTAAATAAAAACAAAATCGCTCTTTGTTCTCTTCTCTTCCCTGCTCTTCCTCTCTTCCCTGTCCTCCACCTCTTCCCTCCACGTGCTCATGGCCGGCCTTTCCTCTCCTCTCCTCTTCTTCTCTCATTAAACCTCTCCACGTGGAAAAAAAAAAAAAAACAAAATCAACATCAGTACATAGATTCCTGTATTAAGACAACCACTATAAATGCATCACAAATTATTTCTAAAGAAATATAAAGAGCATACACTTGGAATATGACAGATCTGGCTAGAATATTGGTGTTTCTTTGATCTATGTGGTGACAGAGATTTTTTTTCTGGCTGTAAGTTTGCAAAAGAGTCATGAGCCCTGGTGGATGGAGTTCGTCTACATGCTCAGAACATTCAGTTGCGTGCAGTTTGTCACAATTTTAAAACCCTACTTTGCTTTATTCACTGCTGCTCTGACAAGCTCATTTCTAAATCTTTTAGGACACAGTTATTTCTTACTGGATAAGGTTATACAGCATGCCAGTGCCACACACTCCCTATCCTGCCTTCTGCTGCTTAGCATTGTTTCTCTGAATGCCTCTTCTGTACTCCCACAGTTTTGGTACCATCACCATCACCCATTACTATCACCATCTCCATCACCAACACTGCCTGTATCACTCAGAATCATGTGATTAATGGTGTGTTATTATCATTGTATCCGTTTTATTTAGCTAAGTGCCTAAAAGCAGAGATGACATCCTCTGATTCTTAGGAAACATTTTCTCCCTATTGGGTCCTCAAATGTTCCTAGATCCATCCATGCAAATGCCAAGTTTGATGGCTTCCAGGTTTTACTGTAATCATTGTAATCATTATGTCACTCATACATATTGTGGTTTTTTTCTGTGTGTTTTTTCTTTTTCTCACTGTGTTGTCTGTCGAAAGCAACCTTTCCAGTGTGCTCATGTTAATAAATATCTTAATGTCTTTCTATTAACCTTAGCATACAGTTAACTCTCAGCAAAGGCAAAGTGACATGAGTGATTATTTGTGTAATTATTATTACCAGATTTCTAGTTTAATGAAATTAAATCATGATGTTTTGGCTAACAAAAATCCAGCAACAATTAAATGTTAAAGACTCTAAATTATTTGTATCTACATTGCATTTGGACATCGTGATATTACATATTCATTGAGATCCCAGTCCCATTATGTTTGTCTAAAAATAAAGTATAGATTTCTAGTTGAATGTTAAAATTATGTTCATTTATCTCTAAGCTACCATTTGTTTAAATGCTGTCTGGAGGCAGCACTTAAAGTTATAAAAGGAACTTTGGATGTGCTTTCAAAGATTAACTTCCCGCTCAGTGAGCCACTGTAAGTTCTTATTGCTCAACATAATAATAGACTCTAGCTTATTGGGTCATCTGTTAGAATCACCACACTTAATTTGAACGTCATTGTTCATGGTTATTTCTCAGCCTCAGACTGTCCTTTGTGTGCTTACCATTGTTTTTACTCATCCCTGCTTAACTCTTTAGCTTGGTCCATAGTCAGCTAACCTGAACACTTCCCACACATTTCCATTCTGAACTGCGACTTGTGCTTTGAATAGGAGCTCTGCAAAAGGCTTTTGAGACTTCTGTCTCAGTGACACAGTCACTGAAGACCACTATGTATCTATGCCTCCTGTAGATCTCTGGTTTCACAAACTATACATACCTCTTCACTTTTCCTCTTCCTGTGTTTTTTTAAAAACTCCACCCATATTGCCACCTTTCCTCTTTTCTGACAACTTTAAAAACATATTTCTTTACATTATCATAGATACAGCTGTGACTCTCCTTTCATTGCAAGGACTACCCATGGCCACTTTATTTGAATCCATGAAGATCTTTACTTATTTCATTTTAATTGGCCTTGCTGTGCCTTGAATACTAAATTAGGATAACGGACATTTAACATGTCTCCTCATTGTTTCATCACTGACTACAATGTTCGCATGTGACCACGCCAATGGAAATTATATCCCCTCTCTAATAAATCAGTGTCTGGGGTACTAGTCTGTCTATCGATGGCTTTGCTTTGTCCCTGAGAACCTGTTACATGAACTTCTACTTGCTGCACCTTTGGGTGCTCCTGCTTATCTACTTTGCCCACTGCCTCTAAATCTCCTTTTGCTTTCCTTCCTACTAACCTTAATGCTTACTCTGCCTAAGCATCAAACTTTAAATCAATGCCCTCCTGGGTAAATAATTCCATTTACTTTTTAGATTTCAATTATCACTGTGATGGCTAGCTTTAGGTGTCAACTTGATATAACCTAAAATTCCACGCAGAAAGAGTCTCAGTGAGGGATGGACTGTCTACTCTCAGTTTGCCTCTGGCATGTCTGTGTGTGTTGGTGAGGGAGGAGTGTTATATTAACTAATTTTATTGTTGTAGAAAAACCAAGACCCACTATGGGTGGTACCCTACTTAGGTGTGGGGTCCTGAACTGTGTAAGAATGGAAAAATCAGTTTGAGCATAAGCAAGCAAGTGAACATGTGTGCAACAACAATGTCTCTCTGCTCTTGACTGGATGTAATGTGAGTAGCTGTTTAAAGTTCCTACCTTGATTTGCCACAATAAGTAATTAGTTAAGTAAACACCCTTTTCTAGTAAGTTGATTTTTCTCAAGATATTTAATCATAGTAAAATATATGAGAGTTGGAAATCACATTTCTTCTAATAATTTCTATATTTGCAGTTAAAATTTTGATCTCACCTTTCAGTTAACCCTTAAATTTACCTAGCACTTTCTGGTTTAAACAGCATATTATACATTTACATAGCTATGTTTTATTGACAAAAAGAAACCCAGTATATTTCATATAGTATTGTTCTTCATAATTTAATGTGGTTACCCTTTTGACTCAAGAGCATGTGTGTATTCTTATAATCTTTTATGTATATCTAGGTTTTATCTTTCTTTCAGTTGTTCCTCACACCAAATAACAAGACTCTATTAAGCATGTGCTCCAACGATGCAGCTAATGTGTTCTTTAATGCAAGGTGTGGTAAATTCTGCCATTTTCATCAATGCATACAGCAGCTGTCCAATTTTGCATTTTTATTGTTTGGATTATACACCACACCCCTAGCATCTTGAGGAGGAAGGAGTTTATTTTAGCTCAGAGGTTATATAGTTCACCATCCAGGATAGGTAATGTGTGAGTCTTAGCAAGACCTTAGAGACACAGCCAGTTTTCTTAAACACCTCAGGCTCAGCTGCCTATGAATGATGTATCTCACTGTAACCTGGATTTTCCTGCATCAAATAGGAATTTAAAAATGGCCTCACAGTCAATCTAGCAGAAGAAACTCTTACTTGAGGTTTCCTCTTCTCAAGTGTGCCCAGGTTTGTGTCAAGTTGACAATAAAAACAAATCAATGTATCAGATAGATCCAAAGACAACAGAACATTTCTGCTTTAAAGGAAAATAACACTATTATTTTAATTGTTACCACAAAATCCTTCTTAATCTCTACACAGGGATTAAATTTCACAAGACATTCCTTTGTTGAAGATTGCAACTTATTCTTGATCTATTAATCAGCTGTGCGTTGTGTTTGGTAGAGAGAAGCAAGCTCATTGTTCATGTCAGGCTGAGAGGAACATAACAGTAACAACATCAATATTCCTGCAGTGATTAAGTAAGCGGCTGTGTGGAGAACTTTGCAGTTTTGTGTTTAAACTTCACATTTCTCTAAGAAAGTAGACATTCCTATTCCTGTCTGGTAAGGAAGCTGAGATCCAGACATCAGCTTCCATGGATCCCTGAAATCAACTACATGACAAAGCTAAGGTTTGATTTTATATCAATATGCTTCTAAAACCTACATTTGTAAACACCATGGAAGAAAGAACGAAGCTCTGTGGTCCCTGGCGGCTTTCATTTCAGCTTTGCTATTATTGAGCTTTGTGATTTAGAACTGATACAAATCTTAACAGACTCTAATGTATGCACACCCATACATACAACATGGGTGTGCACAAAGGCCGCTTATCACTCCAAGCATCTTCAGTTCTCTTGTATCACAGAGATCACTCATCAGCTGAATGAGTCAGTCTTGAACTTCAGAACAGTATTAAGAGCATCCATGCTCTACAAGACAAGCTACTCTGTGTTCTGATGGCAGAAGGAGAAAAGGCTATGCTGCTATATTTAAGTCACTTGGGAATTTAATGAATAAAACAGCTTCTTCAGACAATGATGCGCATTAGGGTGGACATGCCTTCTTGCTTTCTATGCTACCTTAAGGAAATCAGCCATGGGACACCTACTTGTGTATCAAGCGCTATCCTAGTTGCTAGTGCAGCTAGCTTTCCTACATACATCCTGGGGATGCTTTTTCAGTTTTAGCAAGGTGACTCCTACCATATCTGCAAAATAAGCAAATGAGCCACTCCGCTGTACTGTCATCTTGTTTGGGAGCGTGGCCTCTTGCAAACCTGGCATAATTTTTCTCATTTAATGGAGTAGAATCATTTTCTGCCTTCTAGGCTCACCATCTGCATATAATGATACCTTTGCTGTCCTTGGGTGTTTTAATAATGATGTATTCCCCCAAAATAAATGATTAAAATTTTTTAAAAGCTTGAAAATGTGTCAGCAAATAAGTTCATTCCTACCAAACACATTGAAGTATTTTGAAGAAAAGTAATTTTGTAGCTGGAAATTCATTTATCTTTCCTCAAATAAACACCTGTTAAAATTATTTATAATAGAGATGAAATTCATCTCTGTTTTTTAGATATGATTTATGTTACCTTTATTTTTGTTACTGATAGAAAAGCACAAAATATTTGCTCTATATGGAAAGTAGTATAAATCTAATATTATTATTTTATGAAGCATAAAATTATTAAACATTCATACTCCAGCTTTAAAATCAATGTACAATGGCTAAATAAATTTTTTTAAATACATTAGCAAGCTAAAACATTAGAAAACTGAATAGTTGTATAGATAATTTTGTGATTGTATGTGTGCTGTGTGTGTGTGGGTGTTTGTGTCATAAGAATGCACTTGTACTCAAGGGAGAGGCAGAGGCCAATCTCATCATTAGCTACTTGTCCTTCCACCATCTCCCGTCTCAACATAGCCTGACTACCACATCAGGCTCCATGAAGATTTACAGAATTCAAATTCAGGTCTATTCATATTTTTGTCAGAAAGCACATTAGCCACTAAGTGATCTTTAACGTCCTAAAAATGAACAGTTCTAAGGATAGGAGTCCTGTGACTCCTATAAGACCCAAGTGGAATGGGGAAAGGAGAAGAAGGAGAAATTCCAAAAGATTTGCAACTTTGTACTAACCTTGTATCAGCTTGATATCAGACAGTAGACTTCAAAAACACTACCATTTTTTGTTGCTATAACAAAATAATGGAGAATGTACTCTGTAAATAGTAAATGTATTTGTCTGCAGGATCTGGGATCTAGAAGGTGAAGATCATGACAGTTACATCTTCCTGGAACCTGATGAGTAACTTCTTATTGCTTACTAACATAGCGGAGGCATGGGCATGCCATTATAGGAGCAGACTGCCAGCTCATATCTGCCCACAGTCTTAGCATGGAGACCCAACTCTGATAATATAGATTCATCACCACTTCCCATAAGTTGCATTTTCATAACACATGAAATTAGAAATTAATTAATTAATTTCCAGTATATGATATTTGATATATGTATTCAATGTGTGGTATCCAGCTATAACATCAAATCCATCTTGCTTACTACTATGCTGAGCTGTCTAAAGTCTATGAAACCCACTCAGGCTACAATGCAGTAACCAAAGATTGGAGACATTGCATAGACCTGCTGCAGAACAAACTGCTCAAAAGAGATAAGACATGGTTCAGAATGTGCTCCTTGTGAAGGGTGGCAAATCCTACTTCAGTTCTGATTTTTTATATTTTTGTTGAAAATTATTTTTTAATCATACCCACACGCATCCAGAGATTTTGACAGAGTTTAAGTAAAGACATCTTAGCTTTCCAAATCTCCTATAACCAAATACCACATGCTGGTAAATAAACGATGTTTGTCTATCTATCTATCTATCTATCTATCTATCTATCTATCTATCTATCTATCTATTTGAAATTCTGCAGGCTATAATCCCCACATCAGGGTCACACTATGGCTGGTGTCCTGGATGGACTCTCTCATTACCCTGCAAATGGCCATCTTCATATGACCTTTCTCAGTGTTTGTAGAGCGTGTGAGCATCCTGCTGTCTTTTTTTTTTTCCTTCCGAGAACATTTGTCTTATAAGATCAGTGTCTTGCTCTTAGGACCTCACCAGGCTTTATCTATCAAAACAAAACAAAGTTCCCTTTCCCAAATATAGTCACTTTGGAGGTGGGAGTCTGAACGTAAGCTCTGGATTAAGCCCAGATCAGATCATGATAGCTGGAGTCTCCCTCTACACTGTCTCTTTCTGAGACCCCTTCATTCACTTTTGTCTCTTTCTAAAAATTTCAAAACCAAAATTCTGACTTTTCTACAAGAGCTCCACTTCCCCAAATCATGCTGTCATTGTTGTCCTCAGTGGGGAAACACCAACAAAGGAAAGGAGAAGAACCTATACTAAATTTTAAATCCCACTGAAATCTCTTTAGCTTTTGTGATCCTACAGAACCTTCACAAGGTTTGTATAAAATTGTTGTTTGTGATTTCTTGTTTCAGTCCTGATTAATAATCTTTGACACCTTTATCACAATTGGTTAACATACTTGTAACCTGGTTAATGAATCACATCCTTCATTCCTATTGGAAATGCATACTTTCTGACAGATGATGATGATGATGATAATGATGATGATGGTGGTGGTGGTGGTGGTGGTAATGATGATGATGATGATTATTATTATTATTATTAATTCACTTTACATGCCACTCTGCCCCCTTCAAGTTACCCCCTCTCACAATTCTTCCCAAATCCCTCCTCAACTTCTCCTATGAGTAGAGGTATCCTGCCAAATTGGTACATTAAGTCTCTGTTGCATCAACTCTCTAGGTACATTCTCTCTCAGTGAGGCCAGACAAGACAGCCTACCTAAAAGAACATATCTCACCCACATATAGGAAACAGCTTTGGCAATAAACCTCACTCCAGTTGTTAGTGCCATACATGAAAAGCGACCTGCACATCTACTACATATGTGTGGGGAGGCCTAGGTCCAGCCCCTGTATATTCTTTGACAGCCATACTAGATTCCTGTCTTGAAGGATAACAGTATCTTTAGTCATGTTTGGAATAGATGCTTGTCTGTGGGATGGGTCACAAGTTGGGCCAGTTATTTGTTGGTCATTCCCTCAGTCTCTGCTTCTGCCCCAGCACCTCCATTACTTGAACTGAAAGTTCTGTGGGTGGTTTGGTGTTCTTATTGGCCCCATGGGGTCCTGCCTGTATCTACAAGGAGGCCTCTTCAGGTTCCATATCCCCAATGTAGCGAGTCACAGCTAAGTTCACCCCCATTGATTCTTGGGCATCTCCTTTATTCCTGGTCTCTTTCTCATCCTGGAAATGCCCCATATTTCCTCACCCCCATTCATTTTCATGGCCATCTAGCCATCTCTCCTGTCTTTCCAACACCTGATCCCAAATCCCCATTCCTCTCCCTAACACCCTCCCTCCCAGTTCCCTCTCTCCACCTGCCTCTTATAACTATTTTATTCCCCCTACTAAGTAAGATCCAATTGTCCTCACTTGTGCCTTCCTTCTTGTTTAACAGCTTTGGGTCCTTGAATTATAGCATGGTATCTGTATTTTATGGCTACTATCCATTTATAAGTGATAAATATCATGCATGTCCTTTGGGGACTGGGTTACCTCACTCAGGATGATATTCTCAAGATCCATTTGTCTGTAAATTTCATAATGTCTTTGTTTTTAATAGCTGAATAGTATTCCATTGTGTAGACAAACCATATTTTCTTTATCCATTCTTCAGTTGAGAGATCTAGGTTGTCTCCAGTTTCTGGCTATTAGGACTAAAGCTGCTATGAACGTAGTTGAGCAAGTGTCTTTGTACGATGGTGGAGCATCTTTTGGGTATGTGCCCAGGAATGTTATAGCTGGATCTTGAAGTAGAACTGTTACCAGTTTTCTGAGAAACTGCCAAATTGATTTCCAATGTAGTTGTACAAGTTTGCACTCCCGTGAGCAATGGATGAATGTTTCCCTCGCTCCACATCTTTGCCAGCATGTGCTATCTCTTGAGTTTTTGATCTTAGACATTCTGACCTATGCAAGATGGATCTCAGAGTTGTTTTAATTTGCATTTTCCTAATGATTAAAGACTTTGAACACTTCTTTAAGTGCTTCTCAGCCATTAAAGATTTCTCTGGTGAGAATTCTCTGTTTAGCTCTGTGCCCCAATTTTTAATTGGGTTATTTGGTTTGTTGGTGTTTAACATTTTTAGTTCTTTTATATTGGATATTAACCCTCTGTCAGATGTGTAGTTGGTGAGGATCCTTTCCCTATCTGTAGGCTGCCATTTTGTCTTATTCACAGTGTCCTTCGCCTTCCGGAAGCTTTGCAGTTTCATGAGATCAACTGTTGATCTTGGATGCTGAGCTATTGGTGTTCTGTTCAGGAAATTTCAAGTGTATTTTCCACTTTCTTTTCTGTGAGATGTGTCCAGTTTTATGTTAAGGTCCTTGATCTATTAAATTTGAGTTTTGTGCAAAGTGATAAATGTGGATCTATTTGCATTTTTATACATGTAGACATTTAGTTTGACCAGTATTGCCATTTGTTAAAAATGCTTTCATTTGTCCATTGTATTGTTTTGGCTTCTTTATCAAAAATCAAATGACCATAAGTATGTGGGTTTTTCTGTGCCTTTGATTCAATTACATTGATCAATGTGTTTCTTTCTGTACCAATATCATGTGGTTTTTATCACTATTGCTCTGTAGTATACTTTGAGGTCAGTAATGGTGATTATTCCTGAAGTTCATTTATTGTTGAGGATTGTTTTGGCTATCCTTGGTTTTTTGTTTTCAATATGAAGTTGAGAATTGCTCTTTCTTTTTAAAAAATAGTCTTTTTTTTATTTTACTTTATTTATATGAGTACACTGTAGCTGTCTTCAGACACACCAGAAGACACATCAGATCCCATTACAGATGGCTGTGAGCCATCATGTGGTTGCTTGGAATTGAACTCAGGATCTCTGGAAGAACAGTCAGTGCTCTTAACCGCTGAGCCATCTCCCCATCCCCAAAAGAATTGCTTTTTCAAGTACTATAAAATTGTGCTGGGATTTTGGTGAGGGTTGTATTGAATCTGTAGGTTGCTTTTGGTGAGATGGTCATTTTCACTATGTTAATCCTACTCATCCATGAGCATGTGTGATCTTTCCATCTTCTGAAATCTTCAGTTTCTTTCTTCTGAGATTTAAAGTTCTTGACATATAGATCTTTTACTTGCTTGGTTAGAGTTAAACCAAAATATTTTATGGTGGCTGCTATAAAGGGGTGGTGTCTCCCAAATTTCTTTCTTAGGCCAGATTATCGTTTGTTTAAAGGAGGGCTATTAATATCTATGAGTTAATTTTATATCTGGCTACAGCTGAATACTGTATATCAGCTATAGGTGTTCTCGTATATAATTTTTGGGACCACCTATGTATACTATCATATCATCCACAAATAGCAATACTTAGACATCTTCTTTTCTGAGTTTTATCCTTTTGATCCCCTTTAGTTGTCTTATTGCTCTGGCTAGAAATTCACATACTATATTGAATAGAAAAGGAGACAGTGAACAGCCTGATTTTAGTGATATTTCTTTAATTTTCTCTCTGTTAACCTGATATTGGCCATTGGCTTGCTGTATATTGCTTTGACTACAATTAGGTTGTGGCTTGTTCTCTCAAATACTTTTATTAACATGAAGGGGTGTTTGATTTTGTCAAAGGCTTTTTTTCTATTTTTTATTGGATTTTTTTATTTATATTTCAAATGTTTTCCCGTTTCCCTGTTTCCCGTCCATAATCCCCCAAAACATCCTCCCTCCCCCTTCTTCTATGAAGGTGTTCCCCCATCCAACCACCCACCCCTTCCCACCTCCCTGCCCTGACATTACCCTATACTGGGAGGTCCAGCCTTGTCAGGGCTAAGGGCTATTCCCATTGGTGCCCAACAAGGCCTATCAAAGACTTTTTCAACATCTAATGGGATGATGTGATTTCTTTTTCTTTCAGTTTGTTTATACAATGGATTACCTTGATAGATTTCTGTAAATTGCATCATCCCTTTTTCCCTTAGGTGAAGCCTTCTTGATCATGAGAAATGATATTTTTTATATGTTCCTTGATTTGGCTTCAGAATATTTTATTTTATACTTTTCAATCAGTGTTTATAAGAAAACTTGACCTGAGGTTCAGTATTTTTAGTTAAGTCTTTGTGTGGTTTAGGTGTCAGGGTGCTTGTGGCTTCATAGAATGAGTTTGCCAGTATTCTTTCTGTTTCTATTTTGTGAAATAGTTTAAAGAGTATTGATGCCTTTTTGAAAGTATGGTAGAATTCTGCACTAAAACCATCTGGCCCTGGATTTTTTGACTGTTTCTATTTCTTTAGGGGTTGTAGGGCTGTTTAAATAATTTATTTGATTTTTACTTAACTTTGGCAAGTCTAGAAAATCACCCATTTCATTAAGATTTTCAAATTTTGTGAAATACAGGCTTTTGAAGTAAGATCTCATGATTCTTTGAATTTCTTCAGTGTTGTTACAACTTCTTTTTCATTGTAAATTCTGTTTATTTGAATAGCATTACCCT
This sequence comes from Rattus norvegicus, assembly GCF_021556685.1. Classification (NCBI taxonomy): domain Eukaryota; kingdom Metazoa; phylum Chordata; class Mammalia; order Rodentia; family Muridae; genus Rattus; species Rattus norvegicus. Next base: position 7,408,198 of record NC_141551.1, on the reverse strand, counting down.
TGTTTTTGGTAAGTTTGGCTAAGGATTTTTCTCCCTTGTTAATTTTCTCAAAGAACCAGCTCTTGGTTCTGTTGATTCTTTGTATTGTTTTATTTCTAACTGATTGATTTCAGCCCTTATTTTGATTATTTCCTGCCTTCTACTTCTTTTTTGTGTTCTTGCTTCTTTTTTTCCTAGATTGTTCAGGTTTAGACTACTGGTTTAAGACACTTCTAACTTCTTTATGGAGGCACTTACTGCTATGAACTATCTTCTTAGCACTGCTTCCATTGTGTCCTATAAATTTGGGTATGCTGTGTCTTCATTTTCATTGAAAAAGTCTTTAATTTCTTTCTTTATTTCTTAACTGATCCAGAGATCATTGAGTAAAGACTTGTTCAATTTCCATGATTGTATAGGTTGTCTGATGTTTATATTGTTGCTGAAGTCCAGCTTTAATCCATGGTGGTTTAAAAAGATACCCAGTATTGTTTCAATCTTCTTGTATCTGTTGAGACTTGCTTTGTGAGTGACTTTATGTACAATTTTGTAGAAGGATCCATGAGGCTCTGAGGAGGAGGAATATCTTTTGTGTTTGAGTGAAATATTCTATAAACATCTGTTGGCTATATTTGATACATTATTTCTTTTAGTTTCATTATTTCTCTGTTTCTTTTTTGTCTGGATGGCATGTCTATTGGTGAGAGTGGGGTGTTGAAGTCTCCCACTCTTAATGTGTGTGGTTCGGTGTGCAATTTAATCTTTACCAATTTTTCTTTTACAAATGTGGATGCCTTTTTTGTTTGGGGCATAAATGTTCAGAATTGATATATCATCTTGTTAGATTACTTTATTTTGATTGGTATGAAGTATACTTCCCTGTCACTTTTGATTAATTTTTATTGTAGATCTATTTTATTATATATTAGAATTGGTACTCCAGCTTGCTTCTTGGTTCTATTTACTTGGAAAACTTTTTTTCTGCCCCTTACTCTGAGGTAATGGCTATCTTTATTGCTGAGGTGTATTTCTTGTATGCTGCAGAATGATGAATCCTGCTTTCACATCTTCTCTACCAGCCTGTGGCTTTTTATTGAGGAATTGAGTTCATTGATATGGAGAAATATTAATGGCCACCAGTGATTGTTAGATTGGATTTGTGCCTAGATATTATTTGAATTTGTCTTGAAATACCTTTGTTTTCTCCATCTATGGTGACTGAGAATTTTGTTTGTTACAGCAGCCTATGTTGGTGGCATCTGTGTTCTTTTGTTTCTTTGGTTTTTTTTTTGTTGTTGTTGTTGTTTTTTTTTTTGGTTCTTGGTTTTTTTGTTTGTTTTTGTTTTTTTTTATGATTGCAAGATATCTGTTTGTTGCAGTAAAAATTAAAAAAGCAGCTGAACTGGTTCCCCATGTGTACCCTTGGCATAGCTAGTTCCGCTCCAATGGGCCATTTGAACTAGTGCTAATTTATCTCAGATTAGTATCTCTCCTGGCGACTCTCTGCTAGCTGCGAACTCTCTGCTTCCAGCTACCCCAGCAAAATCATGGTTCTAGAAGTTCGGCAGTGGCTGTCCTATCTCCGCTCCCTGCCATGGACTCTGCCCACACTCCCAGCAACCGCCACGTGGTAGTTAAATTATAAACTCCTAACTACCTGGTAAAATCAAGACTCAACAAACTGTAAATGAACAATCAGATTTATATGTTAAATTCTCAATCCACAATACATTTACACAAAGAAATTCACAGCCAATTAATAGAGATATAAACTGCCCACCTGGACAAGCTAAAACTGACTTAGTCCACCTGGATCTGGATCATCCTGCTCCATTGTCTCCATCTTGATTCCCTCGCTTCTCCTCCTCTCTCCTTCCTAGACTTTTTCCCGTCCACCCTTACTTCTCATTTAATGATAGGCTTCACCTTATCCTGGACCTGCCTTGCTGCATAAAGACATCATCCTACATCTGCCCAGGCCCTTTTATCCTTACAGTTAGCTTCTCTGTTGAGAAGTCAGGTATAATTCTGGTAGTTCTGACTTTGTATATTACTGCCCATTTTTCCTTGCTGCTTTTAATATTCTTTCTGTGTTCTGTGGATTTTGTGTTTTGATTATTATGGGGCAGGAGGATTTTTTTTCTAGTACAGTCTAATTGGTGTTCTACATGCTTGTTGCATACTTATAGTCATCTCTTTCTTTAGGTTGGGGAAGTTTTCTATGATTTTGTGTTTAATATTTTATGTGTCTTAGAGATGGGACTCTTTATCTTCTTATTTTATCTTATTATTCCTTATTTATCTTATTATTCCTACTATTATTAGGTTAGGTCTTTTCATCGTGTCCCAGATTTCCCAAGTACTTTTTGTCAGAATTTTTTTTAGATTTAACATTCTTTGACTGATGTATCAATTTCTTCCACTGTATCGTTTACATCTGAGGTTCTCTCTTCCATCTCCTGGATTCTGTTGGTGATGCTTACAACTGTTGTTCCTGTTCTAGTCCCTAGATTTTCCATTTCCAGGATTCCCTCAGTTTGTGTTTTATTTACTGCTTCTATTTCCACTTTTAGGTCTTACACGTTTATTTATTTCCTTAACTTGCTTAATTGTGCTTTTCTGTAGATCTTTAAGGGATTTATATGTTTCCTCTTTAAAGACCTCTAACTGCTTGATTCTATTTTCCTGTATTTCTTTAAGGGATTTATTCACTTCATCTTTAAAGGCAACTATCATTTTCATAAGATTGAATTCTGGAATATTCTATTGTGCATAGGTTATGTTAGGGCTTGCTGTTGTAGGATAGCTGTGCTGTGAAGGTGTCATATTTCCCTAGATGTTGCTGATCGTCTCTTTTCCATGCTCTTTAGCCATCTGAATGGCTTTGATCCCTGGATGTTCTGTTGTATTAGGTATTGGGAGGGGAGTTAACGTTGATGGTCCTAGTGTGGCATGTCTCTGATAGGTTGTATGATTCCAAATCTGCAGGTCTGTTGGGTTAAGGATCAGCAGATTTGTATGGTTCGGGAGCCATAGATGAGATGAAAGTGAGCAGAGAGGTGGCAAGACAATGGAGATCCATCTGAAAGATCAGGGTGCTAGGACAAGTTGGTATGCTAAGAGGACTCAGGAAGGACTCGGTGGAGGAAGACAAGCTTACATGTATGGTTCAAGCTTGACAAGTCTGATGAAGGTGGCAGGAAAGGTGGCTATAAATTGTAGGGTTCCCTGCATAGCAGACTCCCAGGAGAGCTAAGCTTGCTCCAGAGGACTTAGGAAGCAGGGAAGGTGGATGGGGGTAGGGAAGCTTACCTGTATGGTTTAGGATCCGGGATCTGCTAAAGAAAAGTTGCCAGAGATGCAGGGAGAATGGAATTCGCCCTGGGATCAGTTCTACATTCTTAACGAATACTATTTTTACCACAGAGCGGATACTGGCACTATCCCAGTAATATAAGAAATGACAACTTGTATCTGTTAGCTAGAGCTACTGGTAAGCATTGTTTAATAGCATAACACCCACATTCATAACTGATAATAATGGAGACGATGGAAGGGAATCTATGTCTACGGACTATACTAATGCTCATTTTTTATAAAATGTAATGTTGTCAATTGTACATGCTTTCTGGATTATTCTATAGATTCGAAAAACAATCCTCCAGTTTCCTCTTAGGTAAGAATCTAGACTGACTTACAAATCTACCTAGAACTGAAAACAAAATCTTTGTAAGATAAAAAATAGATTGAAGGCTAAGAATATCACCTTTCAAAATCAACCACAATGGCATAATGTGTTACCCCCTCTAAGTCTTCAGAATTTGAATACTTGCTTCCTACATGCCGGCGACTTGGGGAAGACCAGGAAGTGTGCCCTTGTGGAGGAAGTATGTCATTGGGAGTGGGCTTTGAACTTCCTAAAGATTTGCATCATTAGCTTTGTCATCTTCCTGTTTGAAATCAAGGAGTGAGCTCTCATCTACTGCTCTAGCCGACATGCCTGCTGTTTGTTGCCATGCTGTTCTACCACGATGGATAACTTCCTACTATAACTGGAAGCCTATATCAAGCCTCTCCTTTTATAAGTGCTCTTGGTTATGTTTTAGCACAGCAAGAGAAACATAATTAAGGTATGTTCCAGCCATCAATTTAGGCAAATAGGTCAAAGAAACTGATCGGAAAATTCTGAAAGTAACCTAGCTATACAGTCAATACAGTTTTGCTACCAGCCTCTCAGCACTACAGTTAGAGCAAAGCTAATAGGGTCTTTGAAATAAATGCACTTGTATGTATTCATGAATTTAGATTTGATAATAGACTCTTACATATTTTTAAATACTTTTAATTTTTTAAAAACTAATTTGTTTTAATTATTTTAAAAATAAATTTTAATAAAAAAAGAAAACCAGGCAGATAGGCTACATTAACACTAAATATTTTACTCTTGAAAAGTCATTATAAAAAATAAAGCAGCTTATACAAATGGAGACAATATTTGCCTACTAGGCACAGATAAGAATCTGGTATTCAACATATAAAAATCCCTATAAAGCTGGAGAGAGAGGTGGACCAACATTTCAATGTTTGCTGTATAATCATGAGGATTGAAGTTTGGATTCTGGTACCATTTGACAAGGTGGGCCTCTGACTAATGCTTGTTCCTAGAGGATCAAACATCCTCTCTGGCCTCTGTACACACAGAGAAGTGTATGTATACAAACTCGTGCACAAACTCTCATGTATAAAAGCATACAGATAAACAAACATATCAATAAAATGATTTTAGGGAAAGAATCCTCATGGGTCATCCTGGGCATCGTGGTGCACACACTAAGCCCAGCATTCAGTAGGAAATGGACGAAGGGCTGCAGGTTTTAATCTATCCTCAGCTGCAGAGTGATTATTAATAGTAATTAGTAATCTAGCTATCTATCTAGCTATCTATCTCAAAAATAGAACACACAAAAAGAATACAGAGAGCTTAAACACAAGAAGTCTTGTTTTAAAATAATAAGTTAAACACTTGAATAGATACTTCTCCAGAGAAGAGCTAAAAAGGAACAAATATCTGAGAAAATGCTGGACATCCTGATCCTTAGAAAAACACAGATGCGAACCCCAATACTATAGCACAGTATCCTGATTAGAATTTATGGAGTTAACAAGATAGAAAACAAGTATTTCCAGGGGCACGGGCAAATTGAAAGTCTTGATATTGCTGTTGGGAATTTAAAGTAGTTCCAATCTGTGGTAAAGCTTGGCAATTTTTCTATGGTTAATCATAACAGTGCTGTGAAACTCAGAAATTCCTTCAGAATTCAAAGGAGGAATTTAAAAACTACATACAATGCCTATGAACCATATCAATGACTGACAAGGCACAATAACCTAAGGGTACAGCCGTGGTACACTTACTTTGGTGGCAACCAGCAGTTCTCAACTTGAACTTAAAACCCACTCAACAAGAATCAGAAGATGCCTGGTACTGAAAACCTGGCAAAGTAGTTCTTGCTAGCAAAATCATGGGTATTGGATGAAAATCTATAATCACTACCTTACTAGACTGGCACAATCTCTACAAACAATCTAAACATTTGTCAGTGTACTCTCTCATGAGTGCAGTCTTCGCACTTCACCAAGGAAATTTCTCTTTGCAACACATAGAGACTTACAGAAACCACAACCATTCAAAATGCAAAGTTTGGAGTCTAGCTGTAAGGAATACACCTACAAAACATTTATTTACAGAAGACTCAGGGAACATTGCAAAATTGGGAGCAGGGACATTGTAAGAGCCAAAGGATTAGAGAAATTTGCTATGAGATTGTGTTTCCTAGTAATTACAAAAACTACACCCAAAAAATATGAACATCATGACTGCACAAACATGAGCTGAATAAGGATGGCACAAATGAATAAAGGTAAAGGCTCATGAAGCCTCAATTCTACACAACAATTCTAAGCAACTATGGGAACCTAGGAGTAGGAAAAGTAATCTTTACCAGGAAAAAGAAAAACACACCAATTGGTTATTCAGTAACAAAAATCAACACTGTATACACACATACAGGCAACATAGGGATTAAACAGCATATGCAATAACAGTAAGTGAAAAAAAGATGACTTGAATTTGAAGGAAAGTGGGGAGGAATATATGGAAGGTTTTGGAGGATGAATCCGGAAGGAAGGAATGTTGTAATTATCTATCTCTAAAACAGGTTTTTATTTAAAAAGTCTACCTATAAATTGAGCAAAGAGGGTCATGTATATAATCCCAGCTCTTAGAAAACTGACCTAAAAAATTACCATGAAGTCAGGGTCAACCTCAGCTACAAACTGATGCATGATATCTATGTGTGTGTGTGTGTGTGTGTGTGTGTGTGTGTGTGTGTGTGTGCGTGCGCACGCGCGTGTGTACATGTCTATGTGTAGGTATGTCTCTGTGCACATGTGTCTAAATAGTTTTGTATATGTGTCCATGTGTGTATGTGTGTGTATCTGCTTCTATGTGTATATGTGTCATTGTGTGTTTGTCTGTGTGTATCTGTCTGTGTATGTATGCCTCCATTCACCTGTCTATCTCTGTGTGCACATGTGTAGTTATCTATGTGTGTACATGTATATGGATGTGTGTGGATAAATGTCTTGGTTTGTCTCTGTGTATATACCTCTCTCTCTCTCTCTCTCTCGCTCGCTTGCTCGCTCGCTCTTTCTCTCTCTGCATCTATGTGTCCATGTGTGCATGCATGTCTGTGTGGTTGTTGTTGTTATGTGTTTCTATACCTGTCTGTATGTCTAAGCATATCTATGTGAGCACTATTTATGTGAACCCACAAATAAAACAGCCCACATGTCCATCAACAAATTATGGGCATAATTGTTATAACATACCGTGTAGTATTTTTAAACCTCAAAAAGTCATGAATCAATACCCAAATCTGTAATGCTGATAGATTCTGAAAACCACGTGCTCACTGAAAGAAGACAAACATGTTGGGACATACATTATATGGTTCCATTTGTTTGAAGCATACAGAATAGGTAAATCCATAGAAACATAAGATGGATTGGTGGTTGCTAAAATTTGAGAAGAAAAAATAATCGATGGTGGAATGGTTAAAGGTTGAGAGATTTTAATGTTGACATGAAAGGGATGTTTGGAAAGAATGAATAGAAATTTTAAAATATTTTGAGAACACCTAATGACACCAAATTGCTCACTTTAAATTTGCTCAGTATGTAAGTTTTGTCCCATATGTACTACATACACCCCAAATAATCTGACTCATCACAACCTTTGTTTAGTCTTTGAAAGTCTGGAACTGTATAGCAGCTGTTAATAACTAGGGAACATTTAAACCCATAAATTTTTGATCCATTCCTTTTATGACTTCTAGGGAGCTGATACAAGTCTCTGAGTCAGCACCTAGCGGTACATGTGCATGGCTAGTACCATGATGCCTTACACATGCTCTCTGTCATCTTATGTCGGGCTTTCTCCTTTTTGTTATACAATATTTCTTCACATTTGACTTAAATTCTCAAATTCATGGTATAAAATGCTCATAATGCTACCTTTATTTTTCTGGAAATGTTTGTGTATGTGGAATGCATACTCATGATCTATTTTGAGTTAATTTTATACCCAGCCACTTTGCTGAAATTGTTTATCAGCTGTAGAAGTTCTCTGGTGGAATTTTTGGAGTAACTTAAATACACTATCATATCATCTGTGAATAGTGATATTTTGACTTCTTCCTTTCCAATTTGTATTCCTACGACCTCTTTTTGTTGTTTAATTGCTCTGGCTAGGACTTCAAGTACTATATTGAATAGGTAGGGAGAGAGTGCGAAACCTTTTCTAGTCCCTGATTTTAGTGGGATTGCAAGTTTCTCTCCATCTAGGTTAATGTTGGTCACTGGTTTGCTGTACATTGCTTTTATTATGTTTAGGTTTGGGCCTTGAATTCCTGATATTTCCAAGACTTTTATCATGAGGATGTGTTGAATTATGTCAAATGCTTTCTCAGCATCTAATGAGATGATAATGTGGGATTTTTTTTAATTTAAGTTTGTTTATATAGTGAATTACTTTGATTGATTTCCGTATTCTACCAGAGCTTGACAAATACAGAGGCGGATGCTGGCAGCCAACCATTGAACTGAGAACAGGGTTCCCAATGGAGCAGTTATTGAAGGACTGAAGGAGCTGAAGGGGTTTGCAACCCCATAAGAAGAACAGCAATATCAACCAACCAGACACCCCAGAGCTCCCAGGGACTAAACCACTATCCCAAGAATACACAGGGATACAGATATGGCTCCAGCCAAGTATGTGCCAGAGGATGATGGCCTTGTTGGGTATCAATGGGAGAAGAGACCCTTGGTCCTATCAAGGCTCAATGCCCCAGTGTAGGAGATTGTCAGGGCGGAGAAGTAAGAGGAAGTGGTTGTGTGGGTGAGGGAGCACCCTCATAGAAGCAGGGGGCAGGGAGGTCTGGGAAAGGTGATAATGTTTAAAATGTAAATAAATAATCCAATAAAAAACAGAAATAAAAATGACCTATTTTAAACCAATTAATGATATATAATAGGCAAACGTACACATGTATATGTAATTTCCTTCAGCAAATGATGATGTGACATTTTTCCATAATTGTACTTTCTACCTCTTGATATCCTCACATATCAGGCATGACTTTTGTCAGCATCATGGAATTAGACTTTTCAGTCTCACAATTTAATTGGAGAATTTAGTCCACTTATAGTAATGTGAATAAAGTTTTTTAGAAGCAGTTCTAGTCTTCAGTTTGAATTAGTTTTGAAATTTTTAAAATTATCTTCTCCCTTGACTGATTCTTAATACTAAACACTTGTTTTACCTCTATAATACAAAAATATTCACTATTAATAAGAGCTGGAAATAGCAAAGCCCTAAATTCATTGATGAACAAACAAATAAAATGTGTTAAATACTTACAATCACAAATACCGTGTCCCAATACAATAACCTAGAACATATACACCATCTTTATTCAGTAGATAGGAAAAGCATATTTGAGTTACTAGAAACTAATATACTTGGTATTTTATCTTCATTCGATTATTTGACCTAACTTTGATTTTAGTTTATTTTGTTGTAATTCAATATTCTCTCTCCTTGTCTTTTTTTCTTCAGAGATAGATCTCTCTCTGTCTCTGTCTCTATATCTCTCTGTCTCTCTGCCTCTGTCTCTCTGTCTCTCTGTCTCTGTCTCTGTCTCTGTCTCTCTCTCTCTCTCTCTCTCTCTCTCTCGCACGCGCACACACACACACAAACACAAAAATTGGATTTTTGTTTATATAGTATGTTTATGTAGCAGTTTTGTTAAGAAAAAAATTGTGTACCATATAAATCACTACAAGTCTAAAGAACACAAGGATAAACAATGGTTCTTACTGTGTTTAACAGTTAGCCAACTACCATTGCAGTCAATTTACAATGTTTTATCACCCCAAAATAAAGGTTTTCAGCTGTCAGCACCTCTTCGTCACAGTTCACAAGCCTTTCATCCTGCATCAATAGAAATCTGCTTTCGTTCTGTATAGATTTAGCTTGTTTGCATGTTTATGTGAGTTGACACGTGTAGTTCTCTGGTGGGATACTTTAACTTACCATAGTGTTTATTGTGCTTTCCTTGTACTAAACCATATACAGTTATTTTAATCTTTGTGATTGTAGGTATCTAACCCATTTTATTTATTTGCTTATCAAGAAATGAGGCATTAGGTCTTTGCTATGTTTCTAGTTATTATTAATAATAACTATTTCTATATTGGCTTTGGTGTTGGTAGATGTAATCAGTTCTTGAGAACATGGTTAGATATGAAACTATGTGGACATACAGTTCACCTTCCTGAGAATTACCAAACTATGTCTACCAAACTCAGACCATTTTACATTTTTCCTCCATTAATTTTTAAACATACTTCTCAATTCTTGTTATTTTCCAGTTTTCCTTTTCCTTTTTCCAACTTGAAGATCGCTCTTCTACTATTTCTGCTTGTTTGTTGGTTACATTTCTCCAATGACTGACAGTCAAAACAGTTTTATTTGTTTTCAGGTCCCTTCTCCATCTTCACTGGAGAAGTCTCTGCACAAATTATTTTCTCAAATTTACTTAGGTTATGCATGTCCTTGATTTTACATGTGTATTTCTGCCACAAATTTTCTGATGTAAGGTTTGCAAAACTTTTCTTCACTTTCTTGGTATATTTAACACTTTTCTATTAACTAGCTTTTCTTTTCACTGGTGTTCTCTTTATCTGTGTTTAACCTGTTGTTAAGCCCATTCTTTACTCCAGGCCTTGATTATTGTCATTTAATTCTAGGATTTCCAAAAGTTTCTTGTTATCTTTTTTGTTGTTGTTGTTGTTCTCTGCCACGTTTCCAAATTGTTCTTTGCTTCTTTTATAGCATGTGATTAATGACTTATTTAGGTCTTTGCTGTTTCCAGCTATTCTAAGTAGTGATTAAAGCTTTTAATTTTGACTAAATCAAATTCATATGAGTTTCTGTTTGTCACATAGGAGTTCAGTTTGGGGCCGGTGAGGTGGCTTAGTGAGTAAAGGCAGTTGATATCAAACCTAAAGATCTGAATTGCATTCATGAAACATACATAGTAGAAGGCAAAAACTGACTCTTAGAAATAGTCACACAGATGTACACACAGACACAGACACAGACACACACACACACACACACACACACACACACACCACTCACAGTACTCACTATATTACTAAATAAAGGTAAACTTATTTTAGTGTTATATTTAGAAAATCTTTGCCTTATACAGGCCAGAATGATGCATCTGTCTAGTTTTGTAGTCTTAGCTTTTACTTTTTACTACTGAAATTCATTTAGAATTAATTTTATATGTGGCATGAGAAATCGTTTTCATTTCACTTGGATACTATTGTTCTGTAGGAAATTTTCCCAAAGAACATTGTTTTGCAAAATATTACACAGAGTAGCAACAGCTAAATGGAATCAAAACCATTCCTTTCATTCTTGATATTTTCTATTAACTAGTTTTTCTTTTCACTGGTGCTCTCTTTATCTGTGTTTAACCTGCAGTTAAGCCCATTCTTTACTTCAGGCCTTGATTACTGTCATTTAATTCTAGGATTTCCGAAAGTTTCTTGTTATTTTTTTTGTTCTCTGCCATGTTTCCCAACTATTCTTTGCTTCTTTTATAGTATGTAATTAATGACTTAACCTGGATCTTACATTTCTATTCTCTATTACTTCGTATTATTGTTACTACATTGCTTTATTCTTTATCTTTTATTTGTTTCCTAGGTATATGGAACATTTCAAAATAAGTTTATGTCCAGAATGTCTGTCATGTTCATCTAGAGAATGAGTATGAGCTGGTTCGTGATCATCTTAGCTAAGTTACAGGGATTCCAACAATTGTAGCCATATTTCAGTAAATTTCTATCTATTTCTGATTCATGCTTTCAGATAAAATGCTATTCTTTCAAGTGTCCATCCACAGTGTCATTTCTGTGAGAGCTCCTTCTTTGGGGGAGATACTAAAGTGCCAACTATATTCTAGCTACAGAGGAATGCCATATTTCTGTTCAGCTTCTCACTGTCTTAAACGCTTCTTGCTGAAAAGCTGTTCCATGCATCTGACTCCCTTCCCTGGGTTTCAGCTCCCAGGGTTCCAAGCTCATGATTTCCCATGCTTTGCTAGCTCTCTGTCTAACGCACTCAAGCAAATGACTTGTATGTCTTGTCTATCTCTTCGCTGCAGCTATCATGAAATCTATTCTGCTTTCATACCATACATTACCCATACCAGAAGTTCTTCAGTCTATTTTCCAAGGTTAATTTAACAGTATTTTTAAACCATTAAAGCAAAATGGGGTTTCAGTGTATTGAAAATAAAATACCAATACCCTACTATGTTCTATTGGACCACAACAAGACTAGTTCACAGTTTATTCCAATTAAATAATCTTATCTCAATTCCCTTACTTCCCCAAGAATATCCTTCTTCCTGTTCCTTGTGCAGATTAGGTTTCCGTGTCAAATTTTGCAATTTTCCCTTATCCCAGAACACTAGTATCAGAGCTTTCCATATTGTTGGTGCTTACATGTCTTGTCTTTGCTTGGATATTATTTCCTGAAAATGACCTAGCTTGTCCAGTCTACTAAAAACACCACTATTCATTTAATCTTTTGCAAAATCCACCCTGCCTTTCTTAAAACACTTATCATGATACATTATTTTTTGCCCTTTCATTTGAATTTCAGTTCAACTTTGTGAGTCACCCCATATTTTCACTGCAGTGAATGATGCCTGCCCCTCAAAAATCCACTCATTAAGTAGTAGTTTAAGCTAAATAGAAACTACTCATTAAATGGAGGACTCATGGCCTATGACTCTGAGTGAATTAATTATCTCCTTTAACCCTCACCTTTTCACCTTTCATTTCAGTCAGGATGATCATCGCAATAGTGTCCAGCACTCTCCATTAATCAAATATTAAATGCAAATCTATTTCATACCACAAATGCATCCAATTAATTAATTTTCCTTCCTTTCTTCCTTTCTTTTTCATTTTTCCATTTTTCTCTGTGACAAAGAACATAAATATTAACTTTGTAACATACCTTGATTGTCTCAAGGATCTAAGGGGTCAGTACAGCAAAATCAAAGGTTAAAGGTAGACTACTCCTATTTCTTTACAAGAATATGGGAACTTGACACTATTAGTGATCTTGATAGAATAAAAATTTAAGACTTTTTTGCTTCTTAAAAATTATCATTAAATATGTGAAAAATGCAAAATAAAAAAGATTTTTCCCTTCATTTTGGGTTTAGCATTAATTTGTATGTAATGACAGCTTTGGAAAGGTAGCAAAGACTTTGGCCTCTGCTGTGTACCCATTACTGGCTGTTTCCTCCTGCCCCTGTAGTGAATGCATTGCCAGGATTTGATGACCTAAAAGTGAGGCAAACACAATGCATTTACTGCAGTAGCTGCACAGTGCCCTGCAGCTAAACGTTCTGTGGATACATGGTTGTCTATTGCATACAGTTTGCCTGTGATTTATGCCATGTTGGTGGTAAGATGTTACGGGAAACACTATTCTCATGCATCCTATTATTTCTTCTTAAAGTGTTAAGAAGAATTTCACGAAGTGGATCTCATTGTCACAGACCCATTGAGATTGGAGGCTTCATCCCACAAAGGGGCAATGCGCTGTTATGTGAAGACTGGCGGGTCCCTAGTCGGCTGCTGTTGAGATACAGGAAGCCTGGTGATACCTGCATAATAGATTAGCAACTTGAAATATTTTTTTTCTTGACTTTGTACATCTTCTCTGATTCTGTCTCTGTCTGTCTCTTCTCTCTCTCTTTCTCTGTGTGTGTGTGTGTGTGTGTGTGTGTGTGTGTGTGTGTGTGTGTGTGTGTACAATGTTCGTCTATTAAGGGCAAGTTAACTGTTCAAAACTGTCTCTCTGGCTGACATCTGACCATAGGAACATGAAACTCTTGTTTATTTGGGAGGTCACACAAAAGGCTGTTCATTTTGTTTTATTTGTAGATAACAGACTGATTACAAATCCCTTATACTTCAATATTTTGTGACCTCATTAAAAAGAATGAAAAAGCATAAAAATCCTCAATGTGTCATAGACACACTCATTATTTCTAGTACATATTGAAAATTACCAGTATCAACAAGGTTATTGAGGCCTTTAAACCAAAGCCACAAGATAAAACAGCATTAATAAGCACTGCTTTCCTGTAGATGTAATGCTGAAAAATAATCTATCAAACGTGAAGCTAGAACCAAATATGCTGTGAAGTTAAATTTAATGCATCCTAAGAATTCTGAGGCAGACACACTGCTTTTGTTTCCAATGCCACCTCATTATAATTAGAACTGTCTGGAAACACCAGTTCTCAGAGTAGGGTATTGTTAATACTGTGAGTTGATTTTGACACCATTAGTGAATTTATTCAGCTCAAGGTGTTGCTTTCTGAGATAAAAGATGCTTTTATTTTATTTTCATTATTTTCTTTAAACACAGAACTTATAAATCCTGATGGTTTTGGGAATCTACTGGCGTACAATATTTTTTTCCTTTTAATGGAATGCACCTAATTAGGGCTTGATAGCAATTTCAGAGGTTTGGTGCAGAGAGCATGGAGGGACAGGCAGACATGGTGCTGGACGAGCTGAGAGTTCTACATATGCATCTGCAGGCAACAAGAAGAGAAAGACACTGGGCCTGGACTGGGCCCTTAAACCTCAAACCCACCCTCAGAGACATACTTCCTCCAACAAGGCCACAGCTCCTAATCCCTGTCAAGTGGTGAACATCCCCTAGGGAGCAAGTATTCATAGTCCAGGGGCCATTCTTCAAACCATCTCACCAATATAAGCAACTGCATACTATGCTTATTTTTCTAGGAATATACTCAGGATGATTGCTTTCTAGTTCCATCCATTTGCCTACCAAATTCAAAGTTTTTTTTAAATTAATTATCTTCTCATATCCCAACTTCAGGTGTCCTTCCCTCCTGTCTCAAGTACTTCCACAGAAACCATCCACTCTACCAATAACCACTCACATCTGATTCTTTTTAGAAGAGAATACCAACCAATAACATAAGACCAGGCCCATCTCCTCCTATTAAGGCTGGACAAGGCAATCAAATGAGAGAAAACTTTCCAAAATCAGGCAAAAGAAACAGATGCAGCCCTGATCCCATTCCTAGTTGTCCCACAAGACCAGCAGTGTACACAACATATCATATATGCAGAAGACCTAGTTGAGACCCATACAGGCTCCTTGATTGTTGGTTCAATTTTTATGAGCTCCTCTGAGCCCTGGTTAGTTGATTCTGTGGGCATTTTTCTTGGGCACACAACATTTTTGAACCAATTTATTCTAGTTACAATTTTGTAGGTTGTATTTTGTCTCCCAATCTGTCAGAATATGTTCAACTTTTGTAAAATGCATTGCCAGCAATTTATTTCATAAAAAGTCTCCTATGTGCTCAGAATGTTGGGTATGGCTTTCAATAGTTTATGATCAATTCATTCCAAAACATTAATTGATTTTATCCACCTATTTTCCTCTTATTAATTTATAATAAAAATAAAATCAGCTATATCTTGAGTTTTTATATGACACAATCAGAGCTTAGTAAGTATTACTGTAGGCATTGATTTGGCCATTCAGTCAATTACAAGAATTCACGGTGGACAGATGGGTGTGGTGCTGAAATGTCCACTAAAACCCATTAGCTTTCCCATGTAAGAAATACACTCTGGGAATGGATCAGTTATACAGACAAAAATAACCAGGGAGGAGTCGATGTTTATTTCTTTGTTACCTGTGAAATCAAAACCCATCAAAATGTTATGCCTTTTCAAAATGCTTCTTGTCAGCTACATGTCTCCTTTGCTTAAGAAACTTAAGAGCTCAATGATCTAAGAAAAACTGTATAGCTTTCAGAGTGAATCTTTCACATTGTGTGCAGTCTTTCATCTCTATAGCTTCTCCACTAGGGAGGTCCCTACATTGTGAACTAGGGAAGTCAGTGCTTGCTGGTGTCTACAAGACTTCAGGAGGTTATCTAACGCCACTGAGTCAGGATGATGTCATCTGTAGGAAGTGATGCAAACATTTGAGGATATGATCCTGGAGATCCAAGGCTTCAGAATGTTCTGCTGGTGAGTCTGAAACCCAACTAACCAGGACACCAAGTCTCTAGTTGTTTGGTGAATCATCGCTCTTTCTGCATAGGTGTGTATGTCAAACATCTTGAATATTTTGTCTTAAGATGGTTCTAATAATATACATTTAATTATACATTATTTTGGATTAAGTCAAACCTGTTCTTTAGTAAGCAGACATATACCAGCCTTTACTCCTTAAAACTTGCCATGCTTTGAACATAACCTTTGAAAATTCAAGTGTTGAGAATGAGATCATGGTAATGGTTGCTGACTTTAAAGAGTGTCTTAACCTTTTTGATTAAATATTGGCCCCCTTGAAGCACAGAATGATTTTGAAATCACTATATATATATATATATATATATATATATATATATATCAGCAGAAGAGGACTTTGAACATCTGGCGCTCCTGCCTCCTCTCTTAGGTATTAGGGTTATAGGTATGTGTCACCAAACAAAATTCCTCATTCAATTTTATTGTAGCTTTCATTTGTCATAAAAAATGTTTTCTGTTTGAAGTGTGGGGTTTTTTAAGCCAGTCACCCAGATCCCAATGCAACGGTGTCCAGAGCTGCATACTGGCTGCAGCACAGTAAGCAACCATCTTTGATTCCTTAATCATTTCCTCTCAGATTAGTACATTTCATTTGTTTATTGTCTTTAATATTGTCTTTCCTCTGCTGTAGTCTAACATGTGTAGCAGGCTACTCATTCCAAAGTTCATTTCTAACATTCCCTCCATGGTCTTTGCCAACATGAATATTTCTAATGAAAATATCAGTCTGAAAATACTGTGTGCTATGTAATTCCAATATTCTGGCAAAGACTATTGACCCATTAAGGAACCTATAGAAAGAAAGATTTAAAATGGACACATAGTGAGATGGCTCAGAGGTAAAGACTTTTTTACAAGCCTGATAACCTGGATTAGATTCCCCTGTACACAGCCTCCCTCCTGTTCTGAACTAAGAGAAGACTCTGACCTTAATATGCATATTTGTAACCTGTGCCCATACAAGTGTGCATACATGCACATTCATACATTATTGTCACCTAAAGTTCAATGTTATAGACTATAAGGGAGGGAGGAACATGGAGCACAGAAGATTTAAGGGTGTGGTATGTGATATTGTAATGGAAGCTAGATGTATTTTCTACATTTAAAGCCTGCACAACTCCAAGAGCAACTCACTGTGAACCACACACTCATTATGACAAGCAAGTGATTATACTAACATCCATTCTACCAAACATACCATTTATAACAGTTATATCATTTGAGTCTGGGAATTTAATGAGGGAGTGTATTCATATGTAGGGTAAGGGAAACTTTGTTCTGTTCAATTATGTTGCAAACATAAAAATCCTTTTGGTGATGTCTGTTTAGAAGAAATAAACTACAACCACCATGAAGTGGAATCTCTACTCCATACAGTCTTCGTCATGATAGCCTTGGGCAGTCTTGCCCCTGTCAACTTTAAAGACCACTGGAGCATGCACCCATGCACCGTGACACCACACACTCCAGATGCCAGACATGAAAGCACAAGATTCAATGTGTTCCTCGGGGAGTACCATTCTTGCTTTAACCCTGTCTGTCTTGTTGAATTTTCACCTTCCCTTTCAAATGGGGCTGTTACCTCTGTCTTGCTGTAGTGGAAGTAGACTGTGTTCTTTTTTAACGAGATAGAGAGATTCTACCATGATTTACCATTTTTTTTAAATTTTTCAGTAATATCATCTCATTGTGATCCACCAATGTGACTTGCCAATTTTTGAGTCAACTCCTTCATAAAATAATTGCTTTTGTAATAAGCCTTATGAATTTTCTCAGTACTCCTTACTTTAGTCCAGTTGGAAATCAAAATTAATCATGACAAATCCACTTCTTGTCACCAGATACTTAAATTCATTTCTTTAAACCATAACATCTCATTTGTCCCCACAAAGAATTTTCATACCCATCTTATGATGAACACAACATTCAGTCCATGTCTATGAATTCTAATATCCTTGGCTGCAAAATTGTTAAAAGTTTTAAAAATTAGTCTCCTTTGAGACTCAAGGCAAACTGTTGGAATCAGTTCCTGTAGAACTGAGAACTACAAACTTTGAAGCCATGAGTCAAAATATCTCTACTCTGTTTGAACTGCCTTTTTTCCTATTGGGTCACAGCAACACAAAAGTCTACATGTTCTACTGCTCTAAATGAAATATAATGTCAGTCTCTCTCTCTCTCTCTCTCTCTCTCTCTCTCTCTCTCTCCATATATATCCGTGTGTGTGTGTGTGTGTGTGTGTGTGTCCATGCCCCCCTTTTTATGTGAAAAATGGAGATCTGAACTCAGACCTTAATTCTTTTATAGTGGATATTTAACCCGTTAAGCAATTGCCCCAAACCCTAAAGCATGTTTTTTATCAAGGCAAATAAATATATGTCCCTGCATTTGTTTTAAATTGTAAATAAATCATTCTGTGGGATCATGTGAACTGGCACAAAAAAAAAATAGTAATTGACCAACTTATAGAGGTGTTATGTTGACTATTACTTTTATATTGTAAGGTCCATGATTTGCCAAAGAATATTACCCCAGACTCAAATAGTATGTAATTACAAAGAGTGTTTTATTCTGAAGAAGTCCTGCATTCTGGGGTCTCCCTATGACCAAGATAGAGAGACACACAAGTGAACTTGCAGGCCTGAGTTAAAGCACAGTAGGAGATTGCAGGGTAGGTGACCTCTATGTTAATCTGTTGGGTCCATCTCTAGGGACATTCCATTACCTGGGTGTGGGGACTGGAAACTTGCTGGGGAGGGGGGGTGGTCTGGAAACTGTTGCTGAGGAAGTAGCTGGGGAGGTCTGGAAACTGTTGCTGACCCATTGTCCTTGCCTCAGGCCAGGTGGCCAGGCAGCTTCTGAGGCCTGGAATTGACTGGAATTGCCCAGTTCATGGAAACAGAGATTTAGGCCTAGTCTCCTTAACTGCCAATCTGAAGCCTGTCATGGAATCAGCCTAGCCTTCTCAATATAAACTATTACAATTCAGGATAGCCTGTCCCATAGGAAAAGCCTTCTCAGAGTTTTCAAATTTGTATGATATCTCCAAAGTCTTCTTCAACACTGTCTCCGAACAATTTGATTCACAGTGAACGGTCAGAAACATTTATTATACTTTATACCATTTCTGTAGAGGCCTCTTGAGTTCCGAGACATTGTTCTTCATATTCCTGCTGTAGCATTTCTGAGAAATAATAGAATTAGGATTGGAGATTTGGGGGAGGAAGTGGCTCCCTGTGTACCATGCCATATGGCCTCCAGAACTCACATGACTTACAGAGGGCTCTACAAACAAGGACACATCTCTGGAGGGATATAGAATTGGAATTCGGGAAGTTGATGTGTGCATCATCGCTAAGCTATTGTTTTCTCTTTCGAAAGAATTTCTAAATCACCAAATTCTTTGAAAGTTGAAGAACGAATTAGGTGGATTTTGCACACATGCTATTAAAGACTTGATATGCATTATGCATATTAATTAATCTGACATACCAAGACACAATTGTACCCATTCGATAAGAAATTGTAAGGTCACATAACTTCAGTAGTCTGCTCACAGCCTCATACCAAGTGGTTATGTTGGATTTACTTATGGAGTTGGTTAATTATTTGATTTCACTGCAACACTGTAGCCCAGTCTGAACCAAACTCTGGACCAGCCAAGGCTGACCCAATACTCAAGACAGTCACCCTGCCTCAGTTCCCTAAGTGAAGAGATAATACATGTGGACCACACACACAGCTGCTGCATGCTTGGATTTAAACAGTTAGTCTCATGGTACAACGGAAAAATCTAAGCATGCTTTACTTCTTTTATTCCGGGGTATGAAATACTATGTTGACTTTAAGATTCAGAATCGTCTCCAAAGGTCAACAGGAGGGATTTATTGGTCTAAAAAAATTGTCTAGAGTCACCTCAGTGTTGGAAGCTGTAAATTTTTCCTCTCCTTTGACTCCAACAGAGCCATTGTTCCCAGCTCACACCCAAGGGCTTCCACTGACAAAGTGAACCTTTGCCTGAACAACCCTTTGTTTCCTGGTTGGTTCTTTCTTAATGATCCCGGGCTAAATACTGCAGAGAACGCTGTAAGGAGAGCAACCGTGGAGGCTGTAGCTGACCTAAGCATGGAGGCTGTTAGCTCTTTGATTCTCTGATCTGGTGAGCTCTTTGATGGATGCAACCCACTGAGGTGTGGGTGGGTCTGACTTTGCTTCGCAGCTGCTGCTGAAGCAGGGCTTTGCCCAGCTGCCTCACAGGGGCAAGATCCTAGTGAAGCCGGAGCAGAGGAGGGAAGCCAGCAGGGAGCCAGCCTGCACAGAAGCCTTCCCACTGTGGGCTGGGATGGTGTGACCCAGAAGGCCGCTAAGCAAATCTACTTTACAGAAGAAGCCCAAGTGACTCCACAGGCAAGGAAAAGGCGCAGCATCTGTGAGCCGCCTCCTGAGTTTTTCTATCGCGCTATAGGAACAGCTGTGCCAGTCTTCAGCAGCGTTGTAAACCTGTCATCAGCACCGCATTGTTTACATATGGCTACAAGGTCTTTATGCCCAGGATCCCTTAGCTCTACAGCGGGGGACAGATATTTACATGACAGCTGTGTCAATTGGAAGCAGCCTCAGTAAGCTTGTTTGCTTCACCAAAGCAACACTCGCCGCTGCCCACCCCTCCCCCACCACCCCCAACACAGGAGTCTATCTCTTCTCCGTTTTCTAAATGAGCATTGTGTTAATAATAGAACCGCACTGCAGATGCTCAGAATGGAAATAGCTGGCATTTCCCTAACAAGACTCATAATTCTGCTAGAAATAATGGATTTCAAGTGAAATAGCTCGCGTCCAAGAAGAGTGGTTATAATTCATGACCAGACATCCAAATGGAATCAAAATCCGGGAAACATGCAAAGTGCTAATTTTCTACATCAGTGGAATTTATCAAGTCCATACTGATTAATTCCGACAGTGATTTGGTTGTTCAATCGATAGAGCTTTGTTTGTTTCCCAAAGACATCTGAATGACAGTGATTTAAATATTACAACTTCCTGGTTTTCTAAAATAGCTTTAAAATTGTAAATCAAACCTGGACGCATCATAAGTGACTGATACTAAATATTTTTATTTTTATTCTGTACCATTTGAGGCAAGACTCCTATTTATTTCATCAATGGGGTAAATAGCAGTATTTGGGGAGGAACTCTTTATTATGCATATCTCAATGAAGTGAGGAATAATTCATTTCTATTGTGTTAGTTTATTTACTATTAGTTTTCCTGAGAACATACTTACAGTGCAATAATGACTATACACAATTAGCACGGTTGGAGAATAAACCACTCCTAAAATGCTCAGGAGTAGTTGCGCATCCATAAGATGCTTGCTGTGGATTGGATGTGTTTTCTAAACTTAACGTGTTGGAAAGCACATTACAAATGTAGCTATAGGCTTAATAGGAGGTGTTTATAAAGGTCATAAGGACCTTCGCTTATGAATAAATTAATACTACAATTGCAAGAGTGTTTATTTGCTTGGATGTAGGTTTCTTATAAAAGTAACGGTATGACCCACACTTGGACCAGCAAGCCTTTCTTCCTTCTGCCATGGGGTAATAGAGCAGATAATCCCTTGACAGATGCTCATCCTTGGATCTTGGACACCCACCCTTTATATTCACTATAAATTACCTAGCCTGCAGTGTTCTGTGCAAAATGGGCAAAAACAAGTCCCCAAATCTTTTTCATTATTTCACAATATAAAACTAAAAAGTGGATTCCATATGGGCTAGATTAATTGATGTTCCCTGATCTGTTCATGTCTCGACCTTAGAATTGGTGGAGATTATTTTATTTTTTATTTTATGAGTATGGTGGTTACGGATAGTTGTGAGCACCATGTGGGTGCTGGAAGTCAAGCCCAAGTCCTGTGGAAGAACAGCTAGCGCCCATAATAAACACTGAACACTTACTTCTCCCGCCCAGGGTTGCTGATTTCTATGGCAGAGACACTTGCATACATGATTAAGTTGGGGATTTTTAAATGAGGAAGTAGTCCTGTGCTCCCTGTGACTACAGCATTGCCGTCACGGTTCCTTGCGGGGAGGCGGTGCGGGGAGGGAGGCGGTGCGGGGAGGAGCTGAAAGTCGCAATAATAAAAGCAGAGCGGATTTGAAGACGCTCCAGGTTAAGGTTGGAGAAGAGGACATAAGCATGGCGCATGGCAGTGCAGTTCCGCGAGTCTAAGCAGGTTCCTCTAGAACCTTCTCGGGGAGGACTCCCTTGACAGTGCTCTGGTTTCAGTTCCGTGAAACCCACGTTGTCTTCGGAGCTTTAATAATCATGATAAATGTGTGATGTCGAAACAGTCAACTTCACAGTGATTGGATACAGTGCAGCGCAAAGTGGACCCACTGACTGATTCCAATCGCTAGACGAGAGAAGACAGGAAGATTCTTCCACGTGAGCTTGAAAATAACAATGAATACATTCATTTATATTTATACCCTTTCACTTAGTTACATAATAAATGATATATTCATTTAGCTTAAGATGCAAAATCTTACACTGGGCCGAATGGCACATACCTATTTTACTAGCATGTGGAGGTGGAGGAAGAATGGTCAGAGTAGTTCAAAGCAAGCATCTGTTACATAGGGAAGGTTAGACCAGCTCAGACTGTGTAAGACCCTGTCTCAAAAGACCAAAGAGGAAGAAAAATATATAAAAGTATCTAAATTGTTAAAAGTAAAAGATTCCTTCCCATCTGAAGCCATGTCTTACAATTTAGGATTTTGTTAATTTGAACATATCTGATCCAAGAATCACTGGGCCGGTGGAATGCTCGAACGATTCTAAAGCATAATGAATGAGCTGTCCAATTGTTGAAGAAATTTTGAACAGTTGCTGTCCAGTTCATGCTCTGTGATTACACATTACTTATCAAGTTAACAGCTTCTAATTATTGAATTCCATGTTTATCTAAGTCTTTTTAAAATCTAACATATCAGTAAATTAATTCCTTTTGTAAGAATCTGATCTTCGGGGAAGAATGATACCCTACACTCAAACAGTATGCAAAAGCAAGGAGCGTTTTATTCTGCAGAAATCCAGCGTGCAGGGGTCCCTCATTCCCAACTGGAGAAACAACCAAATGAGCTTGCAGGCTAGATTTCAAGCATGCTAGGGGACTCTGGGTAGGTGACGTCTATCTTACTCCATCTCTAAGGGCATAAGGGGGGTGGAGGGGCTGGAAACTGTTCCTGAGGAAGTCTGGGTAAATGGCCTTTATCTTCCTTCCTTCTCTAGGGACACTCCATTACCCTGGAGGTCTGGAAACTTGCTGACCCATTGTCCTTGTATCAAGCTAGGTGGCTTCTAGTTTCTGACTGGCTGCCTGAAGCTTGGGTTTTTTGTTGTTGGTGGTTTTGTTTGTTTGTTTGTTTGTTGTTCTGTTTTTCCTAGTAACTGCTTGCCTGGGCTTGCCCAGTTCTTAGGCTTAGTGCCAATTTGAAGTCTGTCATAGAGTTAGCCTGTCTTGCCTTAAAGAAAAAGAAAACAAACAAACAAACAAACAAACAAATAAATAAATAAAACAAGTGCCACAAGTGCCCAAGGCCGCATGTGGAAGAGCAGTCGCCTTGGGAAAATGGAACCCAGGCTGCTCAGGAGGACAGTGGCCTGACCTTGAATTTTGAATTCAGAGGACATAAGTCCAGAATCCACGCCTGTTCTCTCCTCCTCCCTGGTGAGAGGAGGATGGTGGCTGTAGGAAGCAGCTCCCTCCTGCCAGACATTATTTTGCATGTGGATTCTCAGAAAGAGAACGTTTTAAGTTAATTTTATGAATTAAAAAGCTAGAGTTACACAGGGGCTTATGCACCCAGAATTTCCAGGGAGTAAAATTAAAAAACAAACAAACAAACAAACAAAAACTGATGAAATGTGATCTAACTTAGCGAATATTCACAGAAAGAATACTTTTCAAAGTATTCCCCTCAACTTACTCTGGAAATTTTTTTTAAAACCTAAATTTTGCAAAGCTTAACTGCTAGATAACAAAGAATTTGCATTCTAATCTCCTGATTCCTAGTTATAGGTGCTTAGAAAAGGCATCGGTGGATAATTACCTAATTGTTTTTTAATGGAGAGTATATATGACTTAGTCAAGGAAAAACAATCAGAGGTGACTTATTGGACTTTCTAGAATCCTCATGGTTATGGCTGTGAAGGCCTAGAGATGCCCTTGCACAGAGATGCAAATCACCCACTGGTTCCCAAGGCCATCGTTGTAGGAAACCATGCTTCTCTGGGGAAGAATGGGATATTGCAAAGTCATAACAACCTATGTTGGTAAGCAGAGGTGGGAAGTGGAGCTTCAGGCCAGTTGTATTCTATGCAAGAGTAGCAAAGGGCTGGTTGCTGCCGCTGCAGAGAGCCCCTGGGCAGCACCCCACGAGCGAACCTGAGCCTCGGGACCACAGGTAAGACCAAATTTTCTGCTGCAAGAAAGCTGCCTGGTGAG
Organism: Rattus norvegicus; assembly: GCF_021556685.1. Taxonomy (NCBI): domain Eukaryota; kingdom Metazoa; phylum Chordata; class Mammalia; order Rodentia; family Muridae; genus Rattus; species Rattus norvegicus. The sequence goes on along the minus strand of NC_141551.1, from coordinate 7,383,894 downwards.
CTTGGGACACACGGAAGCAGAATTTCTCTAGGACCGGGCACGTTCTGTGTTTACCGGAAGTCCCACACCCGCGGATCCCGGCCCGCAGCAGCTCTCTGCTCCCAGACCCGGTGAGAGAGAGACCCAACCACCTGGTCAGGTGGGCACTCCTGAGGCTGCAGAGCGGAAGAGACCAACAACACTGCTCACCCCTGCCCACATCCCTGGCCCAGGAGGAAACTGTATAAGGCCTCTGGGCTCCCGTGGGGGAGGGCCCAGGAGCGGCAGGACACCAGCCTGAGACACCGCCGGAACCTGAAAGAAACAGACCGGATAAACAGTTCTCTGCACCCAAATCCCGTGGGAGGGAGAGCTAAACCTTCAGAGAGGCAGACAAGCCTGGGAAACCAGAAGAGACTGCTCCCTGCACACACATCTCGGACGCCAGAGGAAAAAGCCAAAGACCATCTGGAACCCTGGTGCACTGAAGCTCCCGGAAAGGGCGGCACAGGTCTTCCTGGTTGCTGCCGCTGCAGAGAGCCCCTGGGCAGCACCCCACGAGCGAACCTGAGCCTCGGGACCACAGGTAAGACCAAATTTTCTGCTGCAAGAAAGCTGCCTGGTGAACTCAAGACACAGGCCCACAGGAACAGCTGAAGACCTGTAGAGAGGAAAAACTACACGCCCGAAAGCAGAACACTCTGTCCCCATAACTGGCTGAAAGAGAGGAAAACAGGTCTACAGCACTCCTGACACACAGGCTTATAGGACAGTCTAGCCACTGTCAGAAATAGCAGAACAAAGTAACACTAGAGATAATCTGATGGCGAGAGGCAAGCGCAGGAACCCAAGCAACAGAAACCAAGACTACATGCCATCATCAGAGCCCAATTCTCCCACCAAAACAAACATGGAATATTCAAACACACCAGAAAAGCAAGATCTAGTTTCAAAATCATATTTGATCATGATGCTGGAGGACTTCAAGAAAGACATGAACACACTTAGGGAAACACAGGAAAACATTAATAAACAAGTAGAAGCCTACAGAGAGGAATCGAAAAAATCCCTGAAAGAATTCCAGGAAAACACAATCAAACAGTTGAAGGAATTAAAAATGGAAATAGAAGCAATCAAGAAAGAACACATGGAAACAACCCTGGATATAGAAAACCAAAAGAAGAGACAAGGAGCTGTAGATACAAGCTTCACCAACAGAATACAAGAGATGGAAGAGAGAATCTCAGGAGCAGAAGATTCCATAGAAATCATTGACTCAACTGTCAAAGATAATGTAAAGCGGAAAAAGCTACTGATCCAAAACATACAGGAAATCCAGGATCAATGAGAAGATCAAACCTAAGGATAATAGGTATAGAAGAGAGTGAAGACTCCCAGCTCAAAGGACCAGTAAATATCTTCAACAAAATCATAGAAGAAAACTTCCCTAACCTAAAAAAAGAGATACCCATAGACATACAAGAAGCCTACAGAACTCCAAATAGATTGGACCAGAAAAGAAACACCTCCCGTCACATAATAGTCAAAACACCAAACGCACAAAATAAAGAAAGAATATTAAAAGCAGTAAGGGAAAAAGGTCAAGTAACATATAAAGGGAGACCTATCAGAATCACACCAGACTTCTCGCCAGAAACTATGAAGGCCAGAAGATCCTGGACTGATGTCATACAGACCCTAAGAGAACACAAATGCCAGCCCAGGTTACTGTATCCAGCAAAACTCTCAATTAACATTGATGGAGAAACCAAGATATTCCATGACAAAACCAAATTTACACAATATCTTTCTACAAATCCAGCACTACAAAGGATAATAAAGGGTAAAGCCCAACATAAGGAGGCAAGCTATACCCTAGAAGAAGCAAGAAACTAATCGTCTTGGCAACAAAACAAAGAGAATGAAAGCACACAAACATAACCTCACATCCAAATATGAATATAAAGGGAAACAATAATCACTATTCCTTAATATCTCTCAATATCAATGGCCTCAACTCCCCAATAAAAAGACATAGATTAAAAAACTGGATACACAACGAGGACCCTGCATTCTGCTGCCTACAGGAAACACACCTCAGAGACAAAGACAGACACTACCTCAGAGTGAAAGGCTGGAAAACAACTTTCCAAGCAAATGGTCAGAAGAAGCAAGCTGGAGCAGCCATTCTAATATCAAATAAAATCAATTTCCAACTAAAAGTCATCAAAAAAGATAAGGAAGGACACTTCATATTCATCAAAGGAAAAATCCACCAAGATGAACTCTCAATCCTAAATATCTATGCCCCAAATACAAGGGCACCTACATACATAAAAGAAACCTTACTAAAGCTCAAAACACACATTGCACCTCACACAATAATAGTGGGAGATTTCAACACCCCACTCTCATCAATGGACAGATCATGGAAACAGAAATTAAACAGTGATGTCGACAGACTAAGAGAAGTCATGAGCCAAATGGACTTAACAGATATTTATAGAACATTCTATCCTAAAGCAAAAGGATATACCTTCTTCTCAGCTCCTCATGGCACTTTCTCCAAAATTGACCATATAATTGGTCAAAAAACGGGCCTCAACAGGTACAGAAAGATAGAAATAATCCCATGCGTGCTATCGGACCGCCACGGCCTAAAACTGGTCTTCAATAACAATAAGGGAAGAATGCCCACATATACGTGGAAATTGAACAATGCTCTACTCAATGATAACCTGGTCAAGGAAGAAATAAAGAAAGAAATTAAAAACTTTTTAGAATTTAATGAAAATGAAGATACAACATACCCAAACTTATGGGACACAATGAAAGCTGTGCTAAGAGGAAAACTCATAGCGCTGAGTGCCTGCAGAAAGAAACAGGAAGGAGCATATGTCAGCAGCTTGACAGCACACCTAAAAGCTCTAGAACAAAAAGAAGCAAATACACCCAGGAGGAGTAGAAGGCAGGAAATAATCAAACTCAGAGCTGAAATCAACCAAGTAGAAACAAAAAGGACCATAGAAAGAATCAACAGAACCAAAAGTTGGTTCTTTGAGAAAATCAACAAGATAGATAAACCCTTAGCCAGACTAACGAGAGGACACAGAGAGTGCGTCCAAATTAACAAAATCAGAAATGAAAAGGGAGACATAACTACAGATTCAGAGGAAATTCAAAAAATCATCAGATCTTACTATAAAAACCTATATTCAACAAAATTTGAAAATCTTCAGGAAATGGACAATTTCCTAGACAGATACCAGGTATCGAAGTTAAATCAGGAACAGATAAACCAGTTAAACAACCCCATAACTCCTAAGGAAATAGAAGCAGTCATTAAAGGTCTCCCAACCAAAAAGAGCCCAGGTCCAGACGGGTTTAGTGCAGAATTCTATGAAACCTTCATAGAAGACCTCATACCAATATTATCCAAACTATTCCACAAAATTGAAACAGATGGAGCCCTACCGAATTCCTTCTACGAAGCCACAATTACTCTTATACCTAAACCACACAAAGACACAACAAAGAAAGAGAACTTCAGACCAATTTCCCTTATGAATATCGACGCAAAAATACTCAATAAAATTCTGGCAAACCGAATTCAAGAGCACATCAAAACAATCATCCACCATGATCAAGTAGGCTTCATCCCAGTCATGCAGGGATGGTTTAATATACGGAAAACCATCAACGTGATCCATTATATAAACAAACTGAAAGAACAGAACCACATGATCATTTCATTAGATGCTGAGAAAGCATTTGACAAAATTCAACACCCCTTCATGATAAAAGTCCTGGAAAGAATAGGAATTCAAGGCCCATACCTAAACATAGTAAAAGCCATATACAGCAAACCAGTTGCTAACATTAAACTAAATGGAGAGAAACTTGAAGCAATCCCACTAAAATCAGGGACTAGACAAGGCTGCCCACTCTCTCCCTACTTATTCAATATAGTTCTTGAAGTTCTAGCCAGAGCAATCAGACAACAAAAGGAGATCAAAGGGATACAGATCGGAAAAGAAGAGGTCAAAATATCACTATTTGCAGATGACATGATAGTATATTTAAGTGATCCCAAAAGTTCCACCAGAGAACTACTAAAGCTGATAAACAACTTCAGCAAAGTGGCTGGGTATAAAATTAACTCAAATAAATCAGTTGCCTTCCTCTATACAAAAGAGAAACAAGCTGAGAAAGAAATTAGGGAAACGACACCCTTCATAATAGACCCAAATAATATAAAGTACCTCGGTGTGACTTTAACCAAGCAAGTAAAAGATCTGTACAATAAGAACTTCAAGACACTGAGGAAAGAAATTGAAGAAGACCTCAGAAGATGGAAAGATCTCCCATGCTCATGGATTGGCAGGATTAATATAGTAAAAATGGCCATTTTACCAAAAGCAATCTACAGATTCAATGCAATCCCCATCAAAATACCAATCCAATTCTTCAAAGAGTTAGACAGAACAATTTGCAAATTCATCTGGAATAACAAAAAACCCAGGATAGCTAAAGCTATCCTCAACAATAAAAGGACTTCAGGGGGAATCACTATCCCTGAACTCAAGCAGTATTACAGAGCAATAGTGATAAAAACTGCATGGTATTGGTACAGGGACAGACAGATAGACCAATGGAATAGAATTGAAGACGCAGAAATGAACCCACACACCTATGGTCACTTGATTTTTGACAAAGGAGCCAAAACCATCCAATGGAAAAAAGATAGCATTTTCAGCAAATGGTGCTGGTTCAACTGGAGGGCAACATGTAGAAGAATGCAGATCGATCCATGCTTATCACCCTGTACAAAACTTAAGTCCAAGTGGATCAAGGACCTCCACATCAAACCAGACACACTCAAACTAATAGAAGAAAAACTAGGGAAACATCTGGAACACATGGGCACTGGAAAAAATTTCCTGAACAAAACACCAATGGCTTATGCTCTAAGATCAAGAATCGACAAATGGGATCTCATAAAACTGCAAAGCTTCTGTAAGGCAAAGGACACTGTGGTTAGGACAAAACGGCAACCAACAGATTGGGAAAAGATCTTTACCAATCCTACAACAGATAGAGGCCTTATATCCAAAATATACAAAGAACTCAAGAAGTTAGACCGCAGGGAAACAAATAACCCTATTAAAAAATGGGGTTCAGAGCTAAACAAAGAATTCACAGCTGAGGAATGCCGAATGGCTGAGAAACACCTAAAGAAATGTTCAACATCTTTAGTCATAAGGGAAATGCAAATCAAAACAACCCTGAGATTTCACCTCACACCAGTGCGATTGGCTAAGATCAAAAACTCAGGTGACAGCAGATGCTGGCGAGGATGTGGAGAAAGAGGAACACTCCTCCATTGTTGGTGGGATTGCAGACTGGTAAAACCATTCTGGAAATCAGTCTGGAGGTTCCTCAGGACATTGAACTGCCTGAGGATCCAGCTATACCTCTCTTGGGCATATACCCAAAAGATGCCTCAACATATAAAAGAGACACGTGCTCCACTATGTTCATCGCAGCCTTATTTATAATAGCCAGAAAATGGAAAGAACCCAGATGCCCTTCAACAGAGGAATGGATACAGAAAATGTGGTACATCTACACAATGGAATATTACTCAGCTATCAAAAACGAGTTTATGAAATTCGTAGGCAAATGGTTGGAACTGGAAAATATCATCCTGAGTGAGCTAACCCAATCACAGAAAGACATACATGGTATGCACTCATTGATAAGTGGCTATTAGCCCAAATGCTTGAATTACCCTAGATCCCTAGAACAAACGAAACTCAAGACGGATGATCAAAATGTGAATGCTTCACTCCTTCTTTAAATGAGGAAAAAGAATACCCTTGGCAGGGAAGGGAGAGGCAAAGATTAAAACAGAGACTGAAGGAACACCCATTCAGAGCCTGCCCCACATGTGGCCCATACATATACAGCCACCCAATTAGACAAGATGGATGAAGCAAAGAAGTGCAGACCGACAGGAGCCGGATGTAGATCGCTCCTGAGAGACACAGCCAGAATACAGCAAATATAGAGGCGAATGCCAGCAGCAAACCACTGAACTGAGAATAGGTTCCCTATTGAAGGAATCAGAGAAAGAACTGGAAGAGCTTGAAGGGGCTCGAGACCCCAAAAGTACAACAATGCCAAGCAACCAGAGCTTCCAGGGACTAAGCCACTACCTAAAGACTATACATGGACTGACCCTGGACTCTGACCCCATAGGTAGCAATGAATATCCTAGTAAGAGCACCAGTGGAAGGGGAAGCCCTGGGTCCTGCTAAGACTGAACCCCCAGTGAACTAGTCTATGGGGGGAGGGCGGCAATGGGGGGAGGGTTGGGAGGGGAACACCCATAAGGAAGGGGAGGGGGAGGGGGATGTTTGCCCGGAAACCGGGAAAGGGAATAACACTCGAAATGTATATAAGAAATACTCAAGTTAATAAAAAAAAAAAAAAGAATCAAAAAAAAAAAAAAGAGTAGCAAAGGGAGGCAGGCTCATATGCTAAGGATTTATAATGCCATCCAATATGGAGAGTAGCTACTCTGAAGTGTTATACTGGACTAGACAGCATCTCACTGATTTCAATGTATACAATCTATGTTTTCAACATATACTTTAATTCATAGTGATGCTATTTAAATAGCCATGTATAAAGATTCTGCAAGGGTGTGGCCACCTGGTTCTATTTCTCTTGCATGTCTTTAAGAAAGCATTGTTCTTAAGAGGTGTGTTTGGAGGTTCTAGGTGGGGATCTCAATGTACACCCTAGCAGCTCCTTCTCTATTATGGAAATCTCATCCTCTTTCAGTGAGTATGCAGCTTGGAGTATCTAGAAGGAATGGTGTGGAAAGAAAGGCACACCAACTTAGCCAGTAAGATCAACCAAGTCAATCCTGGTGATCAATGGAGTGATAGATCTCAAAGCCAGACCACTCTCACATCTGATGCTAATCGGCCAAAGAATGGATAAAGAAAATGTGATACATTTACACAATGGAATATTACTCAGCTGTTTAAAAAAGTGACATCTTGAAATTTTCAGGCAAATGGATGTAACTAGAAAAAAAAAGTCATCCCGAGTGAGGTAATCGAGACCCAGAAAGGCAATTTACACATACATATATATACAGGCTCAGAAAAGTTAGGTAAAGAGGAGGGCTAGGGCATAGGGAACCCATAGACTTCCTGGGGATAGGGATATAAAATATATAAAATAGATTTCAGCGTGCACTGGAGGAAGGTGGGAATGGGAGTGGAAAGTATCAGGTGAGTGGGTGGGAACAAGCATGTTTGGGCAGAGATGGCTGAAACTGCAGGGCACTTAGGAGTCAGTATGGAAAGCCAGAGCAGTGACAATCTCCTGGAACCTTGGAGGTGATCCCAATGAAAATTCCTAGTATTCGAGGATATAAAGCCTGAACTGGCCATCGCTGACAGGCAGGCAAGGGTTCCAGTGGTGGGGAGGACATGTATTCAGTTAAGTTGGCCAAGGGTTGCTATGGAGAAACACAAATAACCCTGAATCTAGGAGAGAGGATTGCTCTCTGCAAGCTTACAGCAGAGACCAGATTGCTGAATACAACACATAGCTCATGGAAAATAGAAGGGTCAAGCTGGTACCTGCATGCAGATTTCACCCCTACATTCTAGTCTCATTGGTCCAGGAAGATACACTGCAGGGTTTGGAAGGAGAAACACGGACATCAATCCAGCCACAAAACCTCTGACTTACAATCTGTCCTGTCTGCAAAATAGCCTGGGCCACAGAACTTTCAGAAGTGACCACCCAATGTCTGGTTTAACTTGAAACACATGCCATGAGTGGGAATTTCTGCCATACACTGCCTGGATGGCCAGGAAGCAGACACTGGATGGTCCAGAGACCTAGGGTAGAACCAAATAGGACTGGCCAAACAGCAAGGACAACGAAACAAACAAACAAAAAAACAAAACAAAACAAAAACCCCACCAAACCACAAAGAAATTATTCCAATTGATATCCTGATGTTAATAGATTAGTCTTTGTGTAGTCATCATCAGAGAGGCTTCCTCTGGCAGCACACCAGATTTGGGTGCAGAGATCCATAGCCAGACATTAGGCAGAGAGTCTAAATTGGAGGTCTCCATCAAGTCCCTCCTCTTGGAGCTTGGGGAGCACCGAAAAGGGAAAGGAAAGGTTGCAGTCATCAGAGGGGATGGAGGATACAGGCTCCCCTACCTACACTGACCCATCTTAAGTGGAGCTCACTAGGCTCTCAGAGATGGAAGTGACAAGCACAGGGCCCACAAGGGTCTGCACCAGGTCCTGTTTGGTGTTTTTGTTGGACCTCTAACATCAGAAAAGGGTGGCCTCTCTGACTCTTTTGTCTTCTATTTGGGTGCCTTGCCCAGCCTCAGTATGAGGTCTTTTGCTTTGTCTTTCTCTATTTTGTTTTGTCTTGTTTGACTGTTCTCTGCTGGTTACATGTTCCTTTCTGAAGAAAAACAAAGGAGAAGTGGATTTATTACCCCAGGGACAAATAGGAGTTGGGGGTGTGTTGGGGTGGCTGCCTGAGATCAGACAGCAAGCAACATTTGGCAGTTTTTACATAAGTGTGTTTTTAAGGAGAAAAAAGTAGGAGACTGTGCTAGAGTAAGTTGGTAAGTCTTGATTAGACAAGTCAGTCAAATCATGAATTAGGATTGTTGGACTTTAGTGTTTTGTCTCAGGAATGAGAATGAGTCAACGGTCAAGTAAGGGAATGGACCTCAGGGGCTGGCTTTAGAAATGTAATCTAATAGGAAGGAGATAGGGATATAAGAGAGGGAGAGGGATATAAGGCAGAACCTGTCAGCACCATGTTTGCCATGCTTAGGCCTGCCTGAGAGCCCTTCAGTCATTGCACTTTGGGTCCAGCTCCTGTTACAGAACATGCTAACTAAAGTCATGTTTCATGGGAATCATTGCATCCCATTTTCTTGCTTCCTCACACATCTGACTTGAATTTTAAACTGCTCAGGTCAGGTGAAAATTAGTCTGTCATTTTTTCTGGTGACAGTCAGAGATGATCCATTATATATGCATCCTTAATCATGCAAAAGAGTGTATGTGTGTACATGTGTGCATGTGTGTGTACATATTTGTGTGTGTAAGCCTATGCATGCATGTGTGTGTGTGTGTATGTGTGTGTGTGTGTGTGTGTGTTTTCTAAATTTAACTTTGAGTTATCAAATTTTATGTGACAGAGCAGTTAAAAGAAAGTGACTGTACACACACTGGCTTTCCTGGGCAATTTCTATGTAATACTTTCTGGGAGCATCATATATAGTTATCATGGAGACAAGTAAAAAATATCTTTATAATTATTACTAATGTTATTTGAAGAGAGAAGTCAGTGTTTATAGAAAGAAAGGATTACCACTGATCCCTGAATGGATGTCGGTGTGACATGCTAAATTCTCTGACAGTGATCCACTCAACCTCAGTGAAGCAAAAATGGCCACCTATTCCAAAGGCTGCAGCCATCTGGGCATCTGACAACACTTTACGCAGCTCCTAGGAAAGTGTAGCCTGTTTTACTTAGTAGAAAACACAGGATTTCTTACTAATTGTAAGAAGTGGTGCTGAGCTTTCATGAATGTATAAATGGCTTTGGCAATGACTCCAATCACTGGTAGCCACTTGCCTTTAATGCTTGGCTTAAGATAAACACACTCAGCCATCCTAGTAGCATCATGGTCATGGAGACATATCACACAGCATGTAGGACATTTGTTTCTGGGGTAAGTGGCAGTCTGTCTTTCTAGTTAGCACATTCTTTAGAGAGTATTGCATTTATATAAACAGACAGGTCAATATGATTGGCCCCATCTAAGCAGCAAGCTTCATTTTGAATTCATTTCCATGATAGATTATGGTAATTTACAAGCAAAAAAAATTGGACTATTATTTCAACTTGTCAAATGTAATTATCACTTAGTGATTTTTCACTTTTAAGGGTCATGGAGAATACACAGGCCCTGGAATAATTTGTTCTCATCCTTGTTGGCATTTTGCTTTGAGACACTGCTGTGCTTTTATGACCAAATAAAAGGTAACAAATCTATCAGTTCTTCTCCCTCAGCCCTCTGTCCCCACCTCCTACACAGTCATGAACTATCCTCCACAGGCTTCTGGCAATTGGAAACAAACACAGACGTGAGAGTCTTCCTCATTTGAGCCCCTAATTATGAATGCACTGTGGTACATCAGAAGCAGCCTTGACTATATAAACAGAAGTGCAAAGATTTAAAAAATGACCATATGTAATCCGTACTTTGACTATACTTTTCTTCCATTTGTGTGGCAATTATTTGATATTATGATTTAAATATGAATTAATTTAAACAGAGACCTAGACTCTGTCCTGGAAGGCCTTGTAGACTAATGAGTAAATATGTATTAGGATGTCTTCAAACTGCTCATTATTGACCTAAGAGACAACAGGGAAACAATAATGAGTGATTATGCAAATGCTCACACACAGATTGTTGCAATCCTCTATAATGTCATTAATTTACATTACTGTCAGTCTTCTCTTACTAGGTTCTTACTAATTAGCTGTTTCTTGACACATATCCTGATGTAGACTTTTTGTGCATCGTTAAAGTCCTTTGTGTGGAGACCTCCCTGAAGACCTTTCAGTCTGAGTATAATTGACAAACCAGATGACAGCTTTTACTGTCGATCATAAAACTGCAGCCGGCTGACTTGGACACTGGACTTGCTTCTTCAAACCTTTCCTCTTTAGCATTTTGGTAGGGAAGGGTTTATGTGCAGATACAGCTATTTATGACGTGATCTGGAATCTGCCCTTGTCCGCAAGGTCAGCTTTAGAAGGGTTTTCCAACAAAAAATGCACAATTGCTCCTTGAGAGTTTTGTAATCAGCAACCCTCCTTAGAAGCGCCTACTCCACATGACTGTTCTTAATCATGCTCACGGTATAAATTATTTTCTGGGATATAATTTAAAGGCACAGGATTTCAGGTACTTTGTCTCCTAACAAAGGTCAGGGTCCCAAGCATGCAATGATTAGAACTTCCACCTCTGATGCAGTCAACCTCCCTCCAGCCTGTGCGTACCTGGCCCAGGCTGCTCTGGCTCCCACAGTGCCTTCATTTGGGGTTTGTCTTATGTTGACTAATTACCATATTACTAATCTCTTATTGACCCACAAATACTCATTAAGTATTAACTCTCTATCAAGTGTTATCATGACACTAGTGAACAGAATACCACCAAATGTATATCAAAAGTGAAACCTACCTTCGTACAGCTGACTTTCTACCTGAAATCGGGCATTAAAGACCACCTATGACGTCATGGCAAACCGGAAGGAAGCTTTAGATACTTGCATGACACCTTGTATCAAAATAGCAAAACAATAAATAATTAAAAAAAGGACAAAAAGCAACCTCTCTCAAAAACAAAATGAAAACAACTCATTATTTGTTAAGTGGGTGATATGAGTTGATTGTCTTCATGTTTATGAAATGCGTGAATGGCCAGAAATAGCTAAGGAACAAGAAAAAGGCCCTAATAAATTGAATGGAATTTTTCTTTACATACAGAGAATACCTAGCTAACGGGAATATCTTCAGTCCAATTTTGCCTCTTGGCGTGACCAGAGAGTCCATGCAGAGCTGAGTGGCTTCGGCCTCCTTTAGAACCCTTATGCCTTTAGGATGGGATCCCCTTGTGAGTGGAGGGTTAGACGTGGTCTCATTTCCCAGCTGACAGTAAACAGCTTCTAACCTTCTTTGCATGCTATCAGCGAAGTCTTTGACGTCATCCCCAGGCTGGGTATAAAATCCCTTTCCAGGTTTACCTCTTGTTAATTATGATATATTGACATCTGTTTTCTTTTTGGTTAAACAACTTTTATATAAGAGGCTGTAGTGATGGTGGTCCTGGAAGAATAGACAGGGTCTCTCCTTTTAAAGGGCTTTCAGATCAATTGGAAATGACAACAATTGTGGAATTTGAAAAAAGGTCACATTATAAACATTCAGACACTCCAAAATGACATCCCGCATGAACACTCTAAAAGTTTGGATAAGGTAACATCCAAATATGGCTTGTGGAAAGGATGTCAATACTCTACTAATATAGTTAATATTATTTTTTAAAAGTGTGTGTGTGTGTGTGTGTGTGTGTGTGTGTGTGTGTGTGTGTACATGCATGAGCAATTGCAGCAAAAGCCAGACGAAGGTCTCAGAGCTTCTGAAGCAGTTGTGAGCTCCAATGCATGCACTAGGACGTACTCTAGACTCTGCAGTGGGCCAGACCTTCACTGTTGAACGAGGGTGCCGGTATTGTAATATTCCTGGTAACAGTGAAAGCAAGCAGAGTTAGGTATCATACTCCAGACAATGGACTCAGCTATTCACAGGGATCACCCCATCTTCACTACAACCTCTTGGCTTGCAATTTTTATTTTCCTTTCTGCTTTAGGGCTGTAATTTTTGAGAGTAAGAGCTGTACACATCTTCAAGTTATCTGCCTACTAATACTGACTGATGCAGATACAACAGATCTAAGGTCAGGATACCATGACCCCACCCAGGTCTGCCTCTATTCTAGGCAGAAGGGTCTGCAAAAGCAAACACATGTCCTTTGATCCCATTTGCCATAATTTAGAACTGTTAGCTCTTAAGCTCAAATTAGTTAACTAATTTCCCTGGATTTCAGGAGGATGGCTTTACAGTCAAGAAACTCTGTACTTGGGTTTACTTAATGGCTGATAAACTGGCAGGACTGTGTGCTCATTGTTAAACATTAGTCTGGAAGTGAAAGATAAGAACACACATGCTTTGTCTACAAATGAGGCACCATGTCATTCAATGCTGCAAAATACAGCTAAGGAATTTAAGAATTGAGGGGAGCAGAAGTTCAAGACCTATGAGGGGAACATGAGACCAGACAATATGCCAATTAATGGAATTAAACTGAAAGACTTAAAATGAAGTCCCCTCAAGAGACAGTGTAAAAGAAAAGGCAGTTAATTCAATAAGGACAAAGGGATAAGTGTGGTAACTGTGCAGGGATCAGAATATTTAAGGTTGATAGTGTAGTAAGAATTAGAGAACATTGGTTTGTGATTGCTGTGAATTTATTATACCCCAGTAGCTTGGTCTAATTTTGTCCCCTTCATCCTCCGAACAAATATGCTCATCTTGACATTCTAGGACAAAAGAAATAATCCTTTTTGTCACAGCCCAGCTAGAAAAGTGATTATGATCAGCAGCCATTCACAGAAGAGTAAATAAAGGGCACACTCATCCTTCTAGAAAGTTCTCAATCCATCTGCCATGGCGCATTTCAAAGACAGCCCTACCATTTGGTTGTTTGAAAAGGCATACTTAAAAATAATAAAGAAACTAGATTTGATCCAATATGCTAAGAGTTTACATGTATGGATGTGATTTCTCTTCTGCTAAGCAGGCTTTGAAATGAAGAAGGCATGCTGGTGGGTACTTAATAGCATGTAATAAAGTGCATCTGTGTGTTTTTATAGCAAATAACTGAAAATGTGAGTTTGGGAAATTCTGGGATGGGCTCTGTTCTCTGGAATAGCACTTAAGTGGTGTCACTAATCAGTTGACTTCAAATGTTCCCCTGAAAACCAGATTCCAGAGAATGCAGCAGGGACTAGGTTTCCAATGTGACACAACATATCACAGTATCAGTCGAATTAGCCCACTCAGGCAAAGGCACCCTTGCAGAAACACCAATGCCAAAGCTGTAGCCAGTGAGTGCCAGGATAGAGACAGGTAAGGAATGCTAAGATGACAGCCTAAGAAACCACCGAGAGGAAGGGGCCAGTGGGACACAAATAAGTCCAGCTGCACTTCAGGGCTCCTTCTGCTGGAATGTGTACCTGGAGTCCATTAAACTTATGGTTATCTGCAATAATAAATCATAAATCACATTGCTTAATTTTTTAATGAAACCTCCTGTACATAGATTTCATCATCCAATGTCTTCTAGCATGAGCCTGCTACATTTTATAGCATTGGAGTGTTTTGTTTTGCTTCACTTTTTTGTAGATATAAACACAGTGATTCTTGGGTCAATCAACTATATGCTTAACATAACCTTTTGGTCTACTTATTATGGATAACTTATTAGTCTTAGAAAATACTTTCATCAGTTCATAAAGAAATATGGTACAATGACATCTTAAAGTTGTGCTAATTCTCCACTCTTAAATAATTTCCTTAAACTATTCAGCTCAAATTGAGGGTAGAGGATGATAACTAAACTTTATTAGATAGGCATGACTAATTCTCATGATTTTGTTCTGTGTTTGTACGTGTGTGTGTGTGTGTGTGTGTGTGTGTGTGTGTGTGTGTGTGTGTACACTGAAGGGCAGTGTAGAATCTTTTTCTTTATTAAGATCTTCAATCTTTCCATGAGTCTGGAGCTCACTAATTTAACAGGACTGGCTACCCAGACCTCTACCTTCTCAGTACTGAGCCACAGAAATGCACTTCACCATCTGGCTTTTATCTAATTCTTCATCCTAGAATGGGATGGTAGTGAGAATGAAAATGGCCCCAATAGGCTCATAGGGAGTACCACTATTAAGAAGTGTGGGTGTGTTGGAGGAAGTGAGTCACTGTAGATGGGCTTGGAGCTTTCAGATGTTTAAGCTAGTCCTAGTCTCTTCCCTCCCTCTCTCTTTCTCCCCCCACCCCTCTCTGCTGCCTGATGGAGAACACTTAAACTCCTTCTCATTCATCATATCTGTCTATATGGCAATAGCACCATGATAATATACTAAACCTCTGAACCGTAAGCCATTCCCAAGTAAATGTCTTCCTTATTAAGATTTGTCATGGTCATGGAGTCTGCTCAAAGCAATGAAAACCCTAACTAAGATGCATGGCAGGCACTTTACACACTAAGCTAACTTCACCATATATTAGCCTTGCATGGATGTCATCAGGCATGTTGCTGGTAGATACACGACATGGAAGAATTTCTGAACCCAGGTCTGCTAATGAGTCTTGACACACATCTAGTAGAAAATGCGGCATGTTTGGAACTTGTAGACTACTGAAAGGAGGTTCTTACACAGGCCCTATTCAATGCAGGGCATATATAACACTATCAAGAATCTGCTATCATGAATCTTGTGAATTATCTTTTCTAAGGCCTTCTGAAATTAACCAAGGGGTCAAAGATGCGAACCTATAGGACAAAGTATGCCTGAGGTTAAATGTACAGGAAATACCTTTCTTCACAGTGAAACTCACAGGTGGATGACAGTGTTTCATATAATTTTCCTGTAGTTCCATTCTATAGGGTCATTGGGTTATGAAAAATAACCTTTTATAATTATGATCTATGATGATGTTTAATCCAATATTTCTCTACAAACAAGTGACACTATGGAAGGGGAGCTAGAAAGTTAGAGAACGTTACCCTGGCACTATGGTAGCCATCAGAAAAAGTTAAAAATAACATATCATGATGGTTATTTTGAATTAGCAACTTGACCCAACCTAGAATCATCTGGAAAAGGAATCTTAATGACCTTCTGGATTAGTTCAGCCTGTGAGCATGTTTGTGAGATTTTTATCTTAATTATAGTAACTAAGTGAGAAGATGTGTGTGGGTAGCATCGTTCCCTAGAAAGGGAATTCTAAACTGTTTTCTAGTATTCTGTACTAAACTACAGTAGAGAAACTGGGCTGAGCAGTGGTTGGGAACATTAATTCACCAGTTCTTTCTCTTGACAATGGATGTAATATAACAGCACTCCACGATGATGGACCATCACCTGGACTTGTGAGCAAAATCACTTTTTTAAAGTGATTTTTCAGGATATTTTATTACAAAAACAAGAAATAGAACTAAGATAATAAATATTTTAATATGCGGTCATAACACATATATATAGACTATGTCATCTACTAATGAGCAAATAATTATTGATGATCATCTTATGGTAGCATTAGACCTCAATGATATTTTTGGAGAAGCATAGAAGAGTGACGAGTATGTTCCAGCACCTATATAGGGGACTTTATAGATTTGAGGTAGCTTGCAATCTTGCAAATAATAGAAAATTTATTATTCTGGACTGAGGTGGTAGGTAATGACTACATTTGGGCCTTTGGAGAAAACTGAACACAGATCTTACAAAACATGGAAGAAAGCATAGACTTGGGATATAGTACATTAGTGAAACAATTCTTTGAGATGTAAGTTCCTACTTGTAAGGTAATTTGGGGAAAATGTGTGGAAAGTATTTAGAAAATGAGGAATAGGAGAGTCGTACACATTTGTCTCTTGTCATTCCAGTGAGACGTGACTGAGCCAGAGGCTATGAGTGAGTCATAAACTGTTACTTCCATAACTACATATAGAAAAGGTTTTTTTCATTGTTTTACTGTTATGTTTGCATGCACATGTATGTTACATGTGTTTCATATGCACATGTGCCAGTGTACATGTGTGCAGTGTATGAGCATTTGTGCACATCATGTGGAGGTCACAAATTGACATCCTTTGTCTTCTTCAATTCTTTCTGCTTTCTTCATTAAGGATGTGTCTCTCAACTAAACCTTGAGCTGGCAAATTTGGCTATTTTTACCTACCCTGCTTGTTCTGGGGAGATCATGTCTCTACCCCCCAAAGGTTAGGATTGCAGGCAGGCCACCATGAATGCCAGGCTTTTACTTTCATGGGTGTACTGGAGATCCAAAATCTAGTCTTTGTGCTTGCGTGGGAAACATTATCCACTGGGCTATAGATAAGGCCTTCCTTTTTCTTTGTGAACATGTATGGCACTCAGCCTGGGGTGCTTTTACAGAACTGTGCCCAAACTCATAGTTCTGTAAATCATATCTACTGTGACAAAGCTGCGTGTCCCCCTTTTGTGAGGGCTGAAAGGCCAAGTCTTCTTTAGGTAGCTGAGGCGGCCTTAGTCTGAGACAAGGGGTCTGACTTAAACTGTAGCAATTTCTTCAGTCAGCAAGAGTTTGTCTTTTAATATAATTGTGAGATTGATGACCATGAATTCTTCTCAACTTACAAGAAGCCCTTAGGTTTTCAGCAAGGAAACTTCTTCATCATTTACAGGCACGGTGCTAGAGAGCTCTCGTTTGCTTACCTTCCAACGATCACGTTTGAGGATGGCGGGGGACCTAGAGAAAGAGGAAGGCAATTTTATAAAAATCAACAGCCCAAAATTTGACAAAGGGAATTCTAAAGCTTTCAGTTTCTCCCTCTTCTCCTCCCTCCTCTTTGTCTTCTTTCCTACTGCATTTGGAAATAAGATCAGGATGTGTGACTGCCTGACGTGGGTAAAAGTGATGACTTGAACATTCCCGCTCAGCACTGGAAGTGCAGAGTTGACAAATGTCTAAATCAGAATTCCCTGTTCTCTCGATTCTGCTTCACTTAAAACGGCCAGGAAAGTAATTTGTCTTCAAGCTTATCTTTAGTGTCAAAAAGGTTCTTTGCCCTCATTTTAGAATGTTCCAAATGCTACAAAGGTCGCTACCCTAAGCTAGGTGATGCTAGTTACGCCCCTCTACAATACCACCTGGGGATCTTTATTCTCTCCTCAGTCTTTTCTTCTGTTTCTTTCATGACATCCCTTTCTCAGATCTCCTTTCCCATCAGTGGAGATCCATGTTACCTCACCCTCAGACCCCACACACCCTAAGTATTATAAAGGTAAAGACTCAGGCAGTCAAAAGGAAATTAGCAAAACCATAGCTCAAAACTCACCTGTTTTCTCTTTGCTTTTAAGTTAAAGCCTTTCTAGTCATCATCTATTAAGCACAGATCGAGTTCTAGTTCACTGCCCCATCCCACAGCACCTCCCGAGCCTCAGTGCATCTTTCTTTTTCATTTCTCTTCCTAACTTGTGTGTCCAAGAGAAAAGTCTTCTTCTATTGTAATCTGTTTGCAGATCTGTTTGCAGAAATCTGACCTCCATTCTTGCACTGCAAGAAATTCTAGCATTATTTCTAAAAGACATTCTTTTAATTATTTCTACCACTCCCTCCCTAGAAGATCCAGGACCAGAATAGCCCTGAAAGTACAGCTCCTTGCCTCAAAAGCTGGCTCCATGAGAAGCAATTCAGAAATAGCTATTGGAATCTTCTGAAGAGTAATATGTGTTTTCATCTCTGGGCACAAACTAAAGCCAGGAAAAAGGCCAGGAGTGAGTAGGAGGGATATAGGAAGGGACCAGAACACTGAATGATTTGGATACAAGCTGCTCTCAGATCTTAAGACTTTATGAAATGGAGTATAAAGATAAACAGGGCTGAGGCATGCTGCAGGGTTCATCCAAGGATCTCTTCAAGTTCAAATGTTATTGCACGAAGATGGAAAACTGCTCTCAGTCACACTATGTGTTATAAGAGATGTGTGCCATTCAGGAGTGGTTAGGGAGTGATCAAAGAAACTCCCTTTGGACATACTCATCAGTAAAGTATTTGATCTGCCAGTGTGTTCCTTCATATTGAAATGGGCTTCCTAGCCATCTCCACAGCTGATGCCAAAGTCATTTATGCTATTAGTCTGCAAAAATAAAGGACATGTAAGATTTAAAAGAATAGATTTTTTTATATTCCATTGTTAAAAACAGATACATGAAAAGGCTTACTTGGTGGTATATATAATGAGAAATATTTATCAAATATTTATGCAAATTTTATTGGACTATAAGGCAATTTTCTATGAAAATTGTATATCAAAGACTATGTATATGTATATACCTGTTTTTCTTTCTGCTATAAGGAGTTGACCTAAATATAGAGTAAAACATGTACTAGTGTAAGAGCAAAATGCCCATGCTCTGTTATCATTCCCCATATCAATGTTATTAATTTATATCTATTTATTGTTTTCTCACTATATTCACCACACTCCGGGCTGAAAATCATAAATCATCACATGTGCACATCAAGGCAAGTAAATAGTGTTATTTTGGAGTTCATGGGAAAAAGATAGCTCCGATATTTCTTTTTCATGAATGATCTTTCTAGAAAGAAATCCTTCTTAAGGAAATTCACCTTAATTTCTTGGCATTTTCCAAGTGACCTGCCATATATATTTAATAGCACAGTACTTTTTAACTCAAAGAAAAAAATCAGTACCATGCAATTGATATGTTCCAATGCCTTTTTGAAAATCATCTCTATAAACAAGAGAGCATTTTGTACATGTGTGTCTTCCAAGGATAGCTCTTCTGGTGAGGACAGGTCAATAAATCACACCTTGGATCTATTTAGATAGTTCCAGAAGTGTTCTTTCATAACTCCTAAGGAAGAAAGGGCTCATTTGAGGTACACTACTCTATTGTTTCAGGACAGACAGAGTTTAACACTGGAGTAAAACAAAGAAATACCAAAGTTGGAGGGCAGACCTCCTTTTCCCTTAATTCATAATGCAGTGTTGCACACGGAGCCCAGATCTTCATACACACTAGGCAAGTAAGTCTCTATAGTGAACTACTAATACAGTCCTGCATAGATACAGTGTTGAATGTCCTCAGGTGTGTGCTGTTGATATCAGTTCTGATATCAGAATAGTCCTGAAACTAAAACTTGCCCAAAGTTGTCCCCATAAGGTCTGGTGCAAATAGCTATTTTGCTTTTGAATGTTTTTTAGATTTATTTATTTATTATATATGAGTACACTGTAGTTGTCTTCAGACACACCAGAAGAGGGCATCAGATCCCATTACAGATGGTTGTGAGTCACCATGTGGTTGCTGGGATTGAACTCAGGACCTCTGGAAGAACAGTCAGTGTTCTTAACTGCTGAGTTGTCTGTCAAGCCTCAGTTATTTTGTTTTTTAGACAATGCTTATCTCCACTTTTCAGTACAAGTGAAGACTTGTGATAGAAAGATATTAATGAACTTTGGCTTCTGCCATAGTTTGTACAATTATAAAAAATTAAAGTTACGCTTATGAGTGCATACAATTCTAAGTTCTGGGAAATCATGTCTCTGATAAGGAAATTGTATCTTCAATATACTAAGAATTTTTACATAGCAATAATAATATGATAAATAATTTGACTGATTAAATATTGGGAAAGAACAGACTAGACATTTTGAAGCTGTTCTACAACATTAATCATTGAAGAAAGAAAAGCCCTAGTCATAATGAGTTAGCCTTTCACATGTAGCAGGATGGCTATAGAAAAAGAATTATGGATGATAACAAGTATCCATAGGATGAAGAAAGGCTGAGTTCTCAGTATGCTTCTGGCAAAAATTTAAAAGCTTCAGCTAGTTTTTTGTTTTCTAGCAATGTTAAACCAGAGTTACTACATGGTACAGATTTCACTCATGTGTGTATATACTCAACAGAACAGCAAGTCCATAATTTACAAGTGTCTGGAACTAAGCATCACAACAGTTTCATTTTAATAATTCAAAGTAAGACAACCCATTTTTCAAATAAATAAATATGATTTATATTCATAAAATACAATAAATGTTAAGAGGAAGGACTAACACCACCTGTAACATAGATGGATCTGTAGATGGATCTTGAAAGCACTCTGCTAAGTGAAAGAAGACACAGCAAAGTGCATCTTAATCTAGAACAATCTAGAGGCCATGCCACAACAGATTTGCTCTGGAATTTAGGTAACAAGATGAGGGTCAGGTGGTCCTTATGTGTGCCATGATTGCAGGAAAAAGCAGAAGTTAATAGCCTAAGATATATATTTTTTAATTGTGGCTAGCAAGCTAACTTCTTGAGCTTTTGGACTAAAGGAGCCAGTGTTTTTTATTATTCTGAAGGGTAGTATGTCTATTAAGTGTGCATATGAAGCCAAATGTTCTTTCCTAAGCTGGTTCTTATAAAAATATCACAGAGAAATCACACAGATGATAGTTGTAATGGAATCTGTAGTCCTTTTCCCCCAGGATATATGCATAAAGAGAAGCCATGGAAGAATAGTCTGCATGCTCATGACCCCATGTGTGCTCAGTAAATGCACAGTGCAGACTTCCTATGCAAATGACATTCACCTGAATTACTAAGTTCCTAAGAACGTGTGCTTACTTGGATGAGTCGAAATATTTGTGCAAAGCATTGCATGAAACCCAGCTTTGCTACTGACACCATAAAAATTTCTATTTACTCGTTTGTTTCTTTATTAATTTACTTATTATTTATTCTGGGCCTGTACTAGAATATTTTAGCTTAATTATTACCTTCGTTACATGGCACCTGATACAGGTCTACCACATCAAAAGTGTACGTTGAAGGCTCAGCAGTGAGTGAGTAGTTAACACAGCTGGTTGCTCTTGCAGAGGACCAGAGCTGGGTTCCGTGTACCTAAATGGCTCACAAACTCCTCCAACGCCAGTTCTAGAGGATCTGGCTTCTGGCTTCAGCATGCATCCCTACATTCACTCTCTCTCTCTCTCTCTCTCTCTCTCTCTCTCTCTCTCTCTCTCTCTATCTATCTATCTCCCCCCTCTCTCCCCCCACCTCTCTCTCTCTCTCTCTCTCTCTCTCTGTGTCTGTCTGTCTGTCTGTCTGTCTGTCTGTCTGTCTGTCTGTCTGTCTGTACTACTATGTATATGGAAGTCAGAGAATGACCTGTCAGAGTTGGTTTGCTTTTGCCACCATGTGAGTTCTGGAGACTAAGTCCAGATTGACAGTCTTGGCAGTAAGTGCTGTTATCAGCTTAGTCACCAACACTATTAATGCTTACGAACAAGTGTTATACGACTATATGTTTCAACTTTTCTTGTGATCAAAAAAATAAATTCAAATGCTAAACATTTAAAAAGTTTTATTTATATTTGTAAATATTTCTGCTGTGTGTGAATGACTGAGTTTCTGAGTCTTCACCAACACTTGTTACTATCAATATGTTCAAATTGGCTATATTGACACCTGTCAATGGCAATATACCATTATAGTTTAATGTACGTTTATCTAAAGAATAATGAGACAGAACGATTACAGTTCCCATGCATTTTCTTGTCAATTGTTTACACTCCTTATTGAAATGCCTTTGTAGGCTTCTATTCTAGCTCAGGTCTGTTCAGACTTGTTTTAATTGTTAAATTCTGACCATTCTTTTCATATTCTAGATATAAAACATTTTCAAATATGTGGAAGGCAAAAATGTCCACATAAGTTTTATTTTCATTTAAAGCAAAGAGTTTTCATTTTCGTGAAAGTCACCAACTGTTACATTTATGAATCATGCTTTTTTTTTAAACAAAAAATTAACATTGATCCTGAAGAGTTTCCCCTATACTATTTTTCTAAAAGATTAGAGTTATGGACCAGAAAGACAACTTAATCTATAAAAATATTGGCTGCTGTGCCTGACTTCAATTTCTGGAATGCACATGGTAGAAAGCATTGACTCCTGAAAGTTTGTCCTCCAACATACACAAGCACTCTGTGACATGTGCAGGCACACACATACATTCATGGGCACTCACGCATACACAAACACACACACATGCACACACACATACATACACACACAAACACATATAAGCACATACATGTATGTGCTCACACATAGGAGGCAAAGTTAAAGCTTCAGAATTATACTTCACAGATGTATGTTCTATCTGGAGTTAATTTTAATGATGTATGAGATGTCACCATTTGTTGAGAGGTCTCTTTCTACCTTGAGTTTATCTGGAACCCCTAACAAATATCAGATCAGCACACATGTGAAGTTTTGCTCTTAATTTCTTCTTTCTGATGAATTGATTCATGTGTCTACATTGGTCATATCATATCATATCAACATTGGTCTATATTTCCATGGCTGCACAACATGCTCTTCCAGGTAGAGTTGCAGCTCCTATGTTTTCACATGTTATATCATGACTTTTCAAAACAATTTGCAATTTCATAGCCATTGCATTCAGTCTACACATACGTTTTAAGGATACTTGACAACTTGACCATCAAAATCTCCTAGTCCATGAATATCATATAACTTATCATTTAGGTTTTTGTTTTCTTCATTTTTTTGTATTTTAGGCATGCATATTTTGTGTGTGTTTTCTAGATTTATACCTATTATGTTGTTTTTAGAATAATAATAAATAATATTTGTAAATCTGTTTCTGAATGGTTTTGTTATTGAAATACTTTTTTGTTGAACTGTGTTTTAGATGAAAGCATAGTTGTTGCTGGTTTTAGTGTTGACCTACCATTTGCCCTTTATCAAATTTCTTTATCAAATATGTCTCTGGGTTTTTGTACATATACATGGGCAATTTCTTTGTAGAAAAATCATGTCTTTTACAAAAGGCAACAGTTTCACTTATTTTTTCCAATGTAGATTTTATCCACCTTATTTTGATGTTCAAGGCTTTCTGGTAATTTGTTGACCAATATTTGCACCTACGTTTTAACTTTTTCTGTTGAGATTTTTGTCTTTTCTTGTCTATTGTAATGCTGAGTGTGGGACCTCAAGACTTGGAATCTGCATATAGACTCTGTAACCCAGACTCCAAGTTAATTTTTATTGGTAAATAAAGATGTCAATAGCCAATAGCTGGGCAGAAGAGACATAGATGGGGTTGAGGTTTTATGGGCTTGTGGGAGAGGAGCACCATGAAGAAGAGAATGCTCAGGAGCAAAAGAAATGAGGAGCCACCATGGGTTGAGAATGAAGGGAGTGTGGCCCCGAGGACTTCCCAGTTAGAGTTAGGAGCAGCCCAGATAGAACATAATAGATAGTTCAATAGTAACTCAGGTTATTGTGGGGAGCGGGTGTAGCGGCAATACGAAGCTGGAGCCTAGGACTGCTGCAGAGTCTTAGGACTAGCACCTGAAAGTAAGCCACGCCCCATCGTGAGAGCTGCCCAGGCACGCCATGACGATAGATCAGGCCATGTGACGTGGACCTATGAACGGAGGTTATGCAGACTGGACGGTTGAGGTGGTTGAGGGAGGTTATAAGGGATTGAGACATTGTTGCTGCTTGCAGACAAAAAGGTTCCTGAATAAACTGCTTTGAACAGAGCGTCATGGTGTCCTCCTTTCCTGCTGGTCGGGGTTGGAAGCGACAGGTTATCAATAGAAAAGTAGATTTTAACAGCTTGGAGAGTAGAACGCAGCCCAGCTAGTTTGCTACTTAAGTCCTTTTAAAAATATGAAGGCTGTATGTGTTTTTTTTAATCCACAAACTCAATAACCAAAGGCGACATAGAAACCCTGGGCCAAGATTTAAAATATTAGTACTACATATGGTGCTTCAAAGCCTCACTTTAAAAACGTTAATTTGAGGCAAAAGCATTGAGTCTTTAACCACCAAGCGTTGTACTTGATACTAAGTGCAGGAGGTCTGTGAATGCTTTTTGGTTTCCACTGATGGAGGTCCCTTCTATTCTTAACTTTAGGATGGATTCTTACCATAATAAATGTTAATTCATTTTTATCAAATGACTTATTGGCACCAATGGGCTGGGCTGGAATATTTCAACTTTCATTTAGCTTATTGATAAAGTGCAGTATGCAATTTGATTCTTGAATGTTGACTTTGCTTGGCACACCGAGAGTGACTCATACCTGGTCATTTTTGAAACTATTTTGTTCTGTGTTTCTGGATTTTATTAACAGTTTGTTAGATAATAGTTTCTACATCTAAACTCATGAATGAAATTAAATCTGTAATCTCTTTCTCTTTCTGCTGTTTAATTAATTTTTTTCCTTTGACTGATTTTACTAACAGCCTCAAAAACAAACAAAACTAGTAACACTCTATTTCTTACAAAATAGTGCCAAATTTTTTAAATGTTTATTAGAATTATCAAGGGATACCATCTGGCCTGGGCATGACCTTTTAGAAGACTATAAGTAAGAGTTTAATTTCTTTGGTGTAGGGTCATTCATTCATGCTGTTACTCTTATCATTATTTTTTTAAATCTGTGTGTCACATGCATGTGTGTTTTAAGGAACTGTGTATGATGATCAAGACAGAAATGTCAGTCCACCTGTTACAGCCTCTAGGACTCAGATGTATGAAAAGTGAGTTTCAGGAAAACATGGGATGTAGAAATTACAATGAATTGAAAACAACTTACAAACTCATTTTAAACATTACTATAAGACTCAAGCATTGTTAAAGTTATCTTTATATTTTAAGATGAAGTACTGTGTCTGGTGGGTATAAACCAAAGATCTGAAACGCAGTATTACCAGCTTTAAATGTCAGAGTAAGAGAAATAGAACTCTGTTGAAACAATGTCTGCTTGGGCTCCTCACTGCTTTGAGTAGACTCTAACTTTTGTGTCTAGGATGTTAGAAAACACAACTTACTGATCTAATTTCCATCATATGTGTTAATCCCCTGCAATGGTGAATAACCAGAGTTGGAATTTGGCACATAGTGTTGTTTGCTTCTTTATGGAATGTTTACAGCTGTGTACAGTGAAAATACCAGTTTGTTCCTAGTGCTTTGGTTGGTTAAGAAGGCTTAAAAAATTGCACTCATCCCCCCTCCCACCCTTTTTTGATATTGTCAGAAATTATAATCAGGGTAGGGCCAATCTGCTTGAGGTGGACGAGCTGAAATAGACTAACACGTAAATACTTCCTGTGAGCCCTGATTCCCCTGACAACCAGTCCTTTTACAAAGAGGTCTGCATCACTTTGACCAGAGAATGTTAGTTACACAGCTACACAGATCCTGAAACACACATATAATTTCCATCAATGTCCTCAGTGAGAGCTTCGGTTTCAAGGGAATCTAACATGTACCAAAGGGACAAGGAAATTCAGCTTTTAAAACTTTGATTTAGGGTAACGGAATGATTTTTTGATTCCTCTCATAATTTTCACTTTAGTGTGTGTGTGTGTGTGTGTGTGTGTGTGTATGTATGTATGTTTGCGTATGTGTGTGTGTAGATATACGTGTATACATGTGAATGGGGGTGGGGATAACCTATTTGCCATATCAGAAACTGCTGATATTGAACAATTTTTGAGTCAATGTCTCCCACTGGTCTAGAGCTAGTTAAATAGGTAGGCTTTCTGGCTATTAAGCTCTAGATAGTGAAAATAAGAGCGCTGGCTACAGTGCCCTTTCACATAGGTTCTTGCAACCGTACGCAGGTCCTTGTGCTGACAAGGCAATCACTTTACTGACTGAGCTATCTCCTCATCTTGACCACCATCATTGTGTTTCTATTTGGAAATGCGTTTCCAGGAGATTACTGACTAGAGAATGCAAGGCCAGCAGTCCTCTGTCTGTGTTCAATGTCAGCTCTGAGAGCTTTTATTTGAGTTAATTTTCTTCTTGTCTCCTTATTCTTCTTAGTACATTGTCTCTCTAGTTTCTGACTGTTGTGACTCATTCCAGCCTGTCATTCTAAGAGAAAATATTTCTGTGATCTTCAATTCCTTTGGTCCAATTTATTTTGAAGTGATCTGATTGTGTCTTTTGATACAGAAGACATCTTAAACTCCTAGAGAGACAGTTTTCACTATGTAGTTTACATAATCTTCAAAATTGTTATAAAACTTTCCGGTAAGGGTTGTTTCAACTAAAAAACAAAACAAAACAAAACAAAACAAAACAAAGGAACAACAAAAGAAAACAACGTGTCAGGTGTGCTAGTACACACCTCTATTCCCAGCACTCTGGAAGCAGAGATAGGTAGAAATCTGAGTACAAAGGACAGCCAGAGCTGTTACACAGAGAAACCCATCTAGAAAAACAAAACAAAACAAAACAAAGCTTGAAAATTTCTCCCTAGATTAAAAAGGTTAAAATGATATTATTTGGAGGGTACTAGGGATTGAACCCAGGCCCTTAGGAAAATCATCTAACAGGAGCTACACCCTACTTCATTTTTATACTTCAGTAAGCTTCTCTAGCTAGCTTTGAATCTACCGTGTTGTCACAGATAGACTTGAACTTATGAATCTCCTGCTTCAACCTGCTAAGCAGGTTGGATTACAAGTGTGTACAAGTATATGTGCTCTATGGTTTTGATATCATTGAGATCTTGGCCTTATGAAACCGCCCCTTTGAAGAACCAGACATACAAATCTCATTCTGCTAAGCCCTTCAAAAGTTTCCGCTTCTTTAAAGAAAGATTACTCAACCATAGCAATGCATTCTAGGGCTCTCTGAGGGATAACTTTATTCCAATTTTCATGACCAATAATGGAACCCTAGAAGTTAAGGAAGTATTCACCATCCTACCTTGGGCTTTAGTGTCCTTGATGGATAATCTTGATCTTTCTTCTGGTCTGGGTTTACAGTCACCTAAGAGATAATCTTTGAGCAAGTCTGTGAAGCCATGTCTATAGAGGTTTAACTGAAAAGAGAAGACTTGCTCTGAGCATGGGTTGTGCCATCTCATTGGCTGTGGTCCTGGATTGAATCCAAAGGATAAAGTGAACAGATCTCCAGAGCTTGTTGCTTTTTGCTTCCCATGCTTATGTGTATAGTGACTCACTCTTTGACTTTCTCTGCCCTCAAATATAAGCCAAACATAAACCAAAATAAACCATTTTCCTTAAGTTGTTTTTTGTGTTATCACAACAATGACAATAGTAACCCAGACACCTAATAAGCTAATATTATATGGCAATTTCCTCTGAGTTGATGCATTCAATCTTGCGAAGAAGATCCTAGGACTCAGAAAGTTCTAAAGGGAGATGGTTCAGACTCAGGAAGTAAACAACACAGAAACCTCAGGAAGTCCCTGAAACTGACCAGATATACCAGTGCCTTTTCACCCAAACTTATATAAGCAACAAAGACAGGGCACTGACCTGCCTGGGATAGAAAGGTCACACAACTTGCCTAGAAGATGCCTAGGACAACTTAGTGTGTCCCTAAGATCACTATTCATAAGAATAGCATCAGATATATTATGGAAGAATTTTCTTATTTCTTCTAGGTACATATTTACACCTGAAACCTTTGATAAACATTTCACTCCTGCTGTTCTCTCAGAAACTTCCTTACAGTTTTCATACGTTCTCAGAGTACAGAGAGGCATTGTCAATCTTTTTCACCTTTTCACCCTCTTTTCCTCTCTCCAGTCAGCACCACCAGCTTGCATTTACAGAATTATAGTGCACAAAATTGATAAGTGCCCTAGAGGGAAAAAACAACATAAAACTCAGCTTGCAGGCGTTCCCCATCATTCTGCTCTCTTGTGCTCATGCCTCCTGGGAAGAAAGGAAAGCCACAGTTCTTTGTTAGTCCCTCGAATTTTTTTTGTATAAATGCTCAAAGCAAACTGCCTTTGGGGGGCTGCCTATTTTTCTCTGGGCTCCTGAGACCACACTCTCAAAGTCAGCCTGGACACCAGCCTTTATTACTTTGCATTATTCTGATGAAGTGGTGGCCCATATGGCTAATTTATATGCCAGGTGTCTGTCTCCTTCGGATACCAAATAGACAAAGACCCTTTGTTTCTATATTTCAAACACATTCAGTCAGTTACCTTTCCTGGAAAATATTAGGCTGGAATAATTCACCCTTGTGTAAGGTGCCTAATAGAGCGTCAGGCCCCAGGATTGAAGAGGCACAAAAATAACTTTCCTTTCTGTTACAGATTGAGGTGCAAGTCCCCACTAGGGTCTCGTATTTTGAACACTTGATCCCAAAGTTGTGAGACAACTTTGAAGGATGTGGAGACCTAAAGAGGCAAAGCCCAGCTGGCAGAAGTAGGTCACAGCCAGCTCAATCCTGGTGCAGCTATTCTGCATCCTGGTCTACATCGAGAGGGATGTGTCTATTACACACCACATAGTGGACCAGACCTTTCCAAAATGATGGACTGAAGTGCTCTGAAACCATGACTCAAACATGCTTTCTCTCTGAAACATGTTCTCATGGACAGAGTTTCCTCCAAACGCATGGGACACAGCAATACAAGTGTAACTGAAGCCCCTTATTAAGTCATGGGAGAGAAACAGAAAAGACAAGAACCAAAGGAGAGGTCACATTGAAATTATAAAGTGCCACCTTGGATATCATTATAGAGGGCAACAATGGCAGTTACCTTTACTGTCTGTCTGTTTAATACTGTTGCATGGGAAGAAACATGAAGGGAAAGCTCTTATATAATGTCAAATCAGGAAGCCCAGCAGGTCTGAGGTTTAAAGCAAACAGGTCTGGTTAACAAGGGATTATGGTATTTATTAGTCAGAAGGCTTTAGTAAATCCACACCCTTAATGATGCTTTTTTGTGGACAAGAACTCTGCTCTCTGAGCCTCATCTGTTTCCTTTGCTGCAGGTCTTCAGACTATACACTGAGGCATCCATGTAACCGAACATCACAGCCTTGTGCAAGGGAGTTCATTAATTCCAGGACTCACTTAACCAGCATCCCTAATACTGAGCACACATGACTCTGATTTGACTTTTATTTGTCCCACAGATTTTGTGTGCATTATTTATTGTGTCTTCAATCCTGGTTAAGCAATGAGTAAGTTAAAATAATCTATTATTTTGTTGTTTGTTTTATTCTCCCTTTCTACTAACTTCTAGTTCCCAAATTATCTATGCCTTTCCTCTGAGACTTGTATACTTTCTTTCCGATTTGAATTCCTGAGATTAGTGTGTGTATGAAAGGTACTGGTCTCCATTTAAATGAATGAATCAGCTGCCATTCACCATGGGAGAGTTAAGTATGTTTCACCAGACAGTGCCCTACTCATGGGATACTCTCATAGGCTCTTCTGGTAGAAAGCATTATATTAGTTAATAATAAAACCCTGAGCTCAGAGTAGCACACCACAGAGAACTAAAATCAAAACTTTACTAAAATAGTGTTTATAGAACAAGAACATATTTAATCTTTCAGATTTTTATTCATTCATGATAATATAGCACATATTTATAAAATAATAGCCATGTTTCATTAAAAATTTTAGTAAATTCTTTAAAAATTAATTAATTTTGTACACATGTGACAGAAGTGTGGCCACATGCGTGTGAGTCACAGTGCGAATTACAGTATTTGTGTGTATAAGTCAGGAAATTTTGACAGATCATTTCTTTCTATCTGTATTCTGGGGACCAATTCAAACAAAAGCATTTACTGGCTGAACTATCTTGCCATGCCATCTAGTAAATTCTTTACCAAATACTTTACACAAGGTTAAATTATCTACAGAGTGGTAACCTGGGATGGTGTCTTTCTTGAGCTACCCCTTGCTGATTACATCACTGATCTGCTTTTCTATGTTTCAAGGCGAATGGCTTTAAAGTAAACAATAGTGATTTCATTAAGAAAATGCATCCATTGGCTTTTTGAAGTTGTATTTCTAGGGACAGTGAAGGAGGCTGCAGTGACTAATCCCACACTTAAAATTTTAGAAGCTGTAACATGCCCCATATGTTAATTGAGGATGTGTTGATTGGTTTGCTGTAGTAAATGTTTTGTTTTTCAGTTTTTATTTGTCTTTGTTTGTTTGTTGATCTTCATTCCCCAAGTTATATGGAAACACAGATATATAGGGATACAAATACAGGGTCATATTTATTTTTATTTAATATAACAAACTTTATTGGAGGTGTTTATTAATGTTAATAGATTAATTTTAGTACACTTAAGATTCCAATGTAAAACTCATATCTGTGATTTGAGAATTATAGCACAAAGTTCCTTTTCTCCTCATGCCTTTACTTCTTTCTTCCTTCCTTCCCTTCTTCCTTCCTCCTTTTCTTAACTTCTCCTGTTGGACATTGTGATATAATGCTTTCTCATTTTTGCCTTCCAAAAGAAGATATTAGTTGTTTCATGTTGTGGTAAAGTTAACTGTATTTTCTTAGATATATCTTCTGTGAGACAAATTCACCTCCAAGCTCTATTCTTTTTTCAGAAATAAATGTCAAATTTTCTCAAATGCTCCTTCTGTCCCTATAAGGGAAATTATAAGGCATTCTTGTTTTTCTATTCACAGAACGAAGTATAGTGATGTATGTTTGAGTAACAGCCAATTTTACATTCAGATGACACTCTCAATTAAATATCCAGTATCTAGTTTCTTGATATTTAAATGTCTTATTAGCATATATTAACTACAATTAATAATGGGATTAATCATGACATTTTTATACATGTACATAATATATTTTGATTGGTGTTATATTAGAACTTAATGTAAAATATCTTTTGTTAATGTTAGATAGATGGCTTATCAGGTAAGCTTACTGTTCTTAAAAGAGATCACACATGTAAGGCACTCACAACCACCCATAACTACCCACCCAGAAGATACAACGCCCTCATCTGCCCTCAACAAGCACTGGACATGCACATGATGCACAGACATATGCATAAATAAAATAACAACATGTGTAAAAAACCTTAAAATATTATTAGTGCATATTTTATTTTATAATAGATAGTGTCCTGAAAGATGCTCCTGAATTTATGCTCTGGGTGTTTTCAATGTCTATGTAAAAATGTCCATTTAGTCAAGATAGATTCTTGTGTTATACTAATGTTTTAAGTACTTACACTTCCTGTTATTAGCAAAAGGTTCAGGCTGTTCTCTTAATAATAATTAAAAATGTGGTTATAAGTTTCCCAATTATATTCCTGAAATGGCTACTTCAACTATTAGTTTTACAATTTTACTTTTGATGCTTTACAACCTTGTTATGGGATAAACGTAAATCAGTAACCATCTCCAGTGAGTGACCATTTTATATGTTGAATGTGGCATTTCTTTATCACTATTTATTGTTCCTTGAGAATGACTCAATTTGACATAAAGCTGTTCGCAGCAACTTCCTTGCATTTACTGTTTGCACTTTCTTTCTTTTTATTTACCGCCTGTCAGCATCAGTAAAGTGTACAATCTACAGCCTGTGGATAGTGAATCTTCAACCGGAGTATTTGGCTCACTCATTTAAACTGGTGGTGAGTGTTAGAAATCCTGGAATGAGATCACCAAATTTGCTACTTATGTTTTCTCTGCCTGTTTTATCCTGCATACCCACTTTTCACCTCTCTCTCTCTCTCTCTCTCTCTCTCTCTCTCTCTCTCTCTCTCTCGTCTCATTTGTGTGTGTGTATGTGTGTGTAAGAGAGAGGGGGGAGGGAGGGAGGGAGAAAGAGAGAGGGAGGGAGAGAGAGAGAGAGAGAGAGAGAGAGAGAGAGAGTGAGTTTGTCTTTGGGGAGATAAACTTTGAGATGGAATTGTATACTAGAAATAACATAAATTTTGTTTCAAGTTCAGCCAATAGCTATTAGATGAGCATTCTTTCTCCTTACTGTTTGTCTTAGGCAGGGGGTTATTCTTGTGAAGGGATACCATGACAATGTCCACTGTTATAAAGGACAACATCAATTGGGGCTGGCTCACAGCTGAGAAGTTTTAGTCCATTATTGGAATGATAGGAAGGATGGCAGCATGCAGACCGACATGGTAACGGAGAGGAGGCTTGAGAGTCTTTCATCTGGATTCACAGTGAGTGGGTTGGGATGGGGGTGCCTTGAGCATTTGAAATCTCAATGCCTATCCCTAGTTACACACTTCCTCCAAAGAAGACACACCTACTCCATAAAGGCCACACTTCCTAATACTGCCACGGCCTATGAGTCTATAGGAGGTAGGGGGTGGGCATTTTCATTCAGACCACCACACAGAGAGAACTGACCGAGAATAGATAAGTAGCTTA
Source organism: Rattus norvegicus (assembly GCF_021556685.1). Classification (NCBI taxonomy): domain Eukaryota; kingdom Metazoa; phylum Chordata; class Mammalia; order Rodentia; family Muridae; genus Rattus; species Rattus norvegicus. Next base: position 7,351,219 of record NC_141551.1, on the reverse strand, counting down.
TTATTATCTGTATTCTGAGAACCACTAGTTATTATTCTGTTTAGTGATTTATATACCTAAATGACATGTGGGACAATAGTAAAACAATCCAGCTACTCCTTGTATAAAAATATCCTAATGTAAGTCTTGTGAATCTGAAAATAGGAAGAAAAAAACCTGATAAAATGTAGGTTAAATGGACATAGGATGGAGCTAATGACTTTCAATATATGTCTAAATATATTTAGGAACTCTTTGCTTTATTTTAAGATTTTCTGAAACAGGACATTAGTTGACTCCAACATTACTGAGATAATAGGATACTTTAGCAGGGTCTTTCTGCTCTCAAATATACTCTACTGTTAGAACAAAAGTATTTTTAAAACCTTAGTTGACTAAATCAATGAGCTGTGAATAAATGAACACACATGATTTTCAAACTGTAGGTATATAAGTTTCTTAATGTACAGAAAGCCCTGCCGCTTCATCTGAACTCATAAGACATTGACATTTTCTTATCAAGTTGTATGTTAGAATATTAAACCTTTTAGCTTCAAATCCCATTTCTCATGTTATTGAGCACAGATTGTGGAATCTGCCCTGTACACAAGATGCCTTGTGCATTCAGGTTTCTAAAGCTATGGTCGAGTTCCAAGGACAAATTAAGCTAGAGACTGTGACAAGGCAAGCTATTTGGTGTATTTTGAGTTGGAAAACAAGATTCTTTTGCATGTAAAGCATGATTTTGATGACAAGGTTAAAATTCTTCTAGGGAGTTTAAGCCTGGGAGCTCTGCTTCTCTTCAAAGCCCTAATTCTCAGTCTTCCTTCCAGCTTACCTCCCATTTTATTCTGTCCTTCATAGATTATCTTAGTCCCTTTCTTCATACTGTAATATCTCCATCAGTAAGAAACTCATTCAGGATGCTCCCTATAAAATATTCTAGATTTTCACATATTTTAAAAATAAAAGAATATAATGTACAGGAAGATATTTGTAGAAAATAATTTTGAAATTCCTATCAATATATCATTGGAGAGTCAGCCCTTGTAGACAAGTATATGTGGTGGTTAATTCTAGTCTAGGATTTCCAGGAAATGTCTTAATAGGGAACTCTCTAGATCGGGTTGACTAATGGGCAGACCCATGAGTGATTGACTTACTTGGCTTATTTAATATAGGAAGATCCAGCCTAGAAATAGGGTCTGGGTCCTGAAGTATACAGCAGTGGAGAAAGCAAGCTGAGAAGTAGGTATGCATGTACTCATTGCTCTGGCCTAGGACTAGCTGCTTCAAGTTTCTGCCTTGACTTCCTCTACCATAACAGTTTGTAACCTAGAGTCATAAGCTGAATTAACACTCCTCCCTTAATGTAGCTTTTGTCAGGGTGTTTTAACCAGTATAAATGAAGCTAAAACCATCTGGGTAAAGGTGGCCTAAATAGTGCAAGGCTTTGCTCAGCTCCAACTTTAAAAAAAGGCTTGCAAGTAAGGGTTAATGGCAACTCCAGTAGATCCAGCAGCTTTCTGTTTGCAATAACAATAAATCATGAGAATTTGTATTTTCATGATAAGTCATGAAAATGGATAGGAGCAGTTTATAGAAGTGAATTACTGCTCTAATGTTTTCCTAATGAAGTCATTTGCTCACAGATCACAGAGAACACAAGTAAAAAATAACACCCGCTAGTACTGAGTCCAAGTTATTATATTTCAAGGCTTAAATATGAAGCAACATGCATGCTATACATTAGTTCCCTGTCCGGCAAAGTATTAGAAAGGAAGGAAGTGTCAAAGGCATAAGTTCAGATATAATTGGGTTCACCCAAAATGCAAATGCTGGCTGAGGTGGGGCAGGCAATATTCCATTCCATGTTTGTAAATCAGTTTTTCACCTGTGGTGTACAATATTAATTAGGAGATATATACAAATGCTTATAGACTCAAGGTAAAATATTACCATAATTTATAGAAGATCTATGAAATACAGTAAGACAATCTATTCCACCACATCCTCAATGGCAAACTAAGGTAATCTCAGGGTATCTAAACACGAGGCTTTATTCTGAAGATACATACAAAGGTGGTTTGGCAATCACAACATAATATATAAATAAAGTCATTACAATACTTTGTACTAGAATAGAGAACTTGTTTGGTTACTTAATTTTTTTATAGATTCCAATTAGTAAGCCACTTTGCACCTCATATTAAGAAACACTGAACAGGTGTATTTAAAGACAGGCATCACATAAATGTGCTCCGCTTCAATGGCCTCCAAACAAGCACAGCGCATTGAAAAATTAAAAATGCTAAGTGGACACTTGTGGCAACTGAACCCTTGGCATGTGTATTTCTTCATTATTTTCCTTTGCCTTGTGTTAGTGATGTTTAAAGAGTTATTTTATAGCATAGAACAAAAAAAGCCCTTTGAATGTGAAAAGTACCTTATAGGATCAAGCAACTGATTTTGATCTCCTGTGATGAATCCTTGGCTGATGCACACAGCTCATGATATTCCTACAAGAACATGGAATTATCGCAGACTTTGATATTAATTGGACTTGTGTCTGAACATGATAAAAAGATGAATTTTGGCTCTAAGAAAGCATATCCATTCAGAAAACTAATTTCTTTAATTTTAGTCATTGAAGCAATAAAATAATAGCAGCCATAAAACTACCTTGAAATCTTCACACCAAGAGCACTGGAGGAGCCCCGACCTTCAGTGTCACTGTCACCATGACTGCCAAGAGGCTACTCGTCCTGCTGATGGTCAAAGAAGGTGTCCATGGTAGTTTAATCAACAAGAAATGTTATGAAATTACCTCTCTCACCCAGTACTGACCTCACCACTTCCTTTGGCTTTTACACCCTCTTCTTTACACACACACACACACACACACACACACACACACACACACACACACCATTATTTTGGGAGCCATCACCCCATTTCCCTTATTGCTGCCAAAACCACATGGACTGGGTACTGGGGCTGGACACACAGATACTCCCCCTACACTTACCTGCTCCTGTGTGTGTTTGGAAAAAAATTGTTTTGGTTTTTTTGTTTGTTGTTGTTGTTGTTGTTGTTGTTTGTAGAATCTTTTCTAGTTCTTTTAGCCCATAAAACTCCTTGAAAAAAATTGTTCATAATTGAAGATTATCAGTATGTTATACACATGCAACTTAAGGCCATCTCGATTGAGGCTATGCCTTAAAGTACCTCACTTTATTAAGTGGCGACGCCACAGAAAAATAGCATCTTTATTCAAAATTGGGAGCATCAAAGCTCTAAGAAATTCATGCTTAATTTCGTGTGGCTAGTAAGTAAAAGAATCTAGAGAAGGAAACTGTGAAATTCTGCTCTCTAGTTCTTAAAGTAGGTAGATACTCCAAGGTTATAAAAAGAACAGCCCCAGATTTTGAACCACTGAAGTCCATTTGGATGAGTGGGCAGTCATAACTCACAGTTGCTCTGCTTTGTATTGGCCCACATGTAGCACGGAGGATTAGAAAGGAAGGATGTCTTTCTGGTCATTTGCAATGCTGAAATGGTTGGTGGTTAGGAAAAAAATCACAATTCTTTTTTACAACATTAGACAAAGAGGAATAAAAAGATTAAATGAATGAATCTCTAGACTAATTTTATATACTTTTTTTTGCTTCTGCATAAATTTGGGTTTAAAATCTTAGCCCTTTGTCTTTGCTTTCTGTTACTGTAATTGAATATTTGAGATTAGGTCATTTATAAAGAATAAATATCATTTTTTGTTGTTGTTGTTGTTGTTGTTGTTGTTGTTCATGATTTGGAGTTAAGGAAATCCAACGTTGGCATTAGCATCTACTCAACTTCATGCTGCTCAGTTCATGGCAGAAAACAGAAAGCAGAAAGACAAGAGAAAACAAGAATGGTAAAATTGCCTTGTAGCCTTTATTTCTAGCACCAAGTCCAACGTTGTGAGAGTAAGAACTTATTCATTGTAAAATAGAATTAATCCACTTAGAGTTGCTCCAGCCCTATTATACAAACAACCCACTAGGTTTCATCCACGTATGATTTTATACTGAGGACGTAAATATCTAACCCAGAAACTTTAGTGAGCACATGGTAACCATAGCGTCCACATTAGTGAAGGTGGAGTCTCTGAGAGATGGAAGGGTGACACTTAGTGGGGATTACTGTTTTTATGGAACATGAAGGCAATGGTATCTTAGTCAATGTCGAGACACCATCATCACGGCGACTCCTGTAAAGGAAAACATTTAACTGGGGCTTGATTGTAGTTTTAGAGGGCTAGTTCATTGGCAGCATGGTGGGAAGCATGGCAGCAGTCAGACATGGTGCTAGAAGAAGAACTGATAGTTCTACATGTGAAGGCAGCAAGAAAAGAAAGACACTGACCCTGACTTGAACATTTGAAACCCAAGTGACACACTTCCTCCAACAAGGCCACGCCTCCTAATCGCCACCAAGTAGCTATACTTGGTAATGACCAATCAGTCAAATACGTGAGACTACGGGAGCCATTCATATTTAAATCACCCCAGATATTTGTTTCTTTCTTTTCTCCTCCTCCTCCCCCTCCTCTTCCTCTTCCTCCTCTTCCTGTTTTTATTCTTTCTCTTTCTTACTTTCTTCCTCCTTCAACTTCTTTCTTGGGCATATAAGACAAAGAGATAGGTTGTTTTGTTTTGTTTTGTTCTTACCTGAAAGAGTACTCTCCAAACACCAGATCTACCAAGACATCAATTCATAGGCTCCTGAACTATAAAAAGTACAATTTTTTGCTGTTTAAGCCACCCAGTCAGTGGAATAATAATATTATGTTATAGAAGCATAAGCTTGCAATTCTAAAGCTATTTCTTATGAGCTGTCTCTCAGACCAAGGGGAAGGCTTTTAACACTGAGGCAACTGAAAACTAAAAGCAAGCCGAACCAAACCACCACCACCACCACCGCCACTACCACTGCCACTACCACTACCAGCAGCAACAACAAAACTTCTAAAACCCAGGAAATTCAGAAAACTACACCACCTCCAAGGTCCCTTGCCAAGGTGATGATTAGCAATTAGCAGTTGCTGGATGTTCTATCTCTTAAGAAACTCCCTACAACTTTAATGAGAAGCTCCAGGGAACAAATTTTCATGAGAATGGCCATGTTGGAGTAAGACTTTTGACTATGGAATGATTTTGAAGCCTGTGTCTACAGGTAATGTCAGGTTGTTCATAGATTTACCAATTAGACTCCTCTGGTCTGTTACCATGGCCCCATCTAAGGTAGATAGACTCTTCCAGAAAATATTTATGATGTTTGTGTTATAAACTATTAGATCGTTTACTATAATGACTTTAAATGATAGAGATGGTCTACTAATGTGTCTTACATAGTCCTTCTTCATTATCAATCCTGAACTTTAAAAAGGACTAGTCATCGCCCAGATGGATATAGAAATCATGGTCTTTGATATTGAAGATGTTACATTTTAAAGATTCTAAAGATAGAGGTAAGTGTTATAAGTACATTGTGAATACACATAAGAAAGGTGAATTCCATATTCCTATGATCATTCACTATGTGATTGTAACATATTCAACAATAATAAAGAAACAATGAAGAAAATCCCACATGAGGAAAGGGTAAAAGTAAGAAGCAAACTGCTTTTGAAAAGCTGTGATGATTCTTATTTCAAGATAATTTTCATTCATGGCGATGTAGCTTGGACATTGACTATTTCCCTTCATCACAACAGAAAGTTATGAGACTTGAAACTTGCAGATATGCAACTCTTTCCCCCAAAATGTGGATGATCTTTACCCTTCAGTGGAAACAGGTATTCTCCAGGAAAGGAGAACTGGACTGTAAGCAGATATGTCTGGAAGACAGGAAGGGGACTCATAGCGTATGCTTTGAGCATATCTGCATTTAGGAGACATGATTACCAGATTCTCAGGTGTGCTTCTAAAGAGTCACTATTCAAAATATTGAGACTGTACAGCAACCATGAGAGACACATGGAAATGATTTCCTAATGGCACCTTTATTCCCTGAACTTAAAACATTTAATAGTAGTCACATTCATAAGACAACAATAAACTATAGTGTACTTAATTCTTTACCCAGGATTTCCTAAGATGTACTCTGGCATATAATTTGGTACCAAGATGATGACAATAAAGATATCAATAAATTCTGTAGATATTTTTATCCAGTGGTTGTCAACCTGTGAGTTGTGACCCCTTTGGGACAAATGACATTTTCATAGGGGCTGCATAGGAGATATTTACATTATGAGTCGTAACAGTAGGAAAATTACAGTTATGAAGTAACAACTAACATAATTTATGGTCCCAACTCAATTCTTATAGAGTTAGAAAAAGCAATTTGCAAATTCATTCGGAATAACAAAAACCAAGGATAGGAAAACTATCCTCAACAATAAAAGAACTTCTAGGGGAATCACCATCCCTGACCTTAATCTGTATTGCAGTGCAATTGTGATAAAAACTATATGGTACTGATATAGAGACAGACAGGTGGATCAATGAAATAGAATTGAAGATGCAGAAATGAACCCACACATCTATGGTCACTTGATCATTGACAAAGGAGATAAAATCTTTTACCAGTAGGAAAAAGATAGCATTTCAACAAATGGTGCTGGTTCACTGGAGGTCTGCATGTAGAAGAATGCAAATTGATCCATTCGTATTGCCTTGTACAAAGCTCAAATCTAAGTGGATCAAGGACCTCTACATCAAACCAGATAATAGAGGAGAAAGTGGGGAAAAGCCTCCAACACATGGGCACAGGGGAGAATTTCCTGATCAGAATGCCAGTGCTCATGCTCTAAGATCAAGAATCTAAAAATGGGACCTCATGAAACTGCAAAGCTTCTGTAAAGCAAAGGACAGTGTCATTAAGACAAAACGGCAACCAACAGATTGGCAAAATATCTTTACCAATCCTATATCTGATAGAGGGCTAACATCCAATATATACAAAGAACTCAAGAAGTTAGACTTCAGAGAACCAAATAACCCTATTAAAAATGGGGTACAGAGCTAAAGAAAGAATTCTCAACTGAGGAATATCTAATGGCCCAGAAGCACCTAAAGAAATGTTCAACATCTTTAGTTGTCAGGGAAATGCAAATCAAAATGAACCACCTCACACCTGTCAGAATGAATGAGAATAAAAACTCAGGCAACAGCAGATGCTGGTGAGGTTGTGGAGAAAGAGAAACACTCCTCCATTGTTGGTGGGATTGTAAGCTGGTACAACCAGTGTGAAAATCAGTCTGGAAGCTCCTCAGAAAATTGGACATTGCACTACCTGAGGACCCAGCTATATCACTCCTGGGCATATACTCAAAAGATGCTCCAACATACAACAAAGACACATGCTCCACTATGTTCATAGCAACCTTATTTATAATAGCCAGAAGCTGGAAAGCACCCAGATGTCCTTCAACAACAGAATAGATACAGAAAACGTGGTATATTTACACAATGGAATAGTACTCAGCTATTAAAAAAAGTGGTTTCATAAAAATATTAGGCAAATGGATGGAACTCACCATCCTGAGTGAGGTAAGCCAATCACAAAAGAACACACATGAAATGCACTCACTGATAGGTGGATATTAGCCTAAAAGCTCAGAATACCTAAAATATAATTACAGAGCACATGAAGCTTAAGAAGGAAGAAGACCAAAGTGTGGATGCTTCAGTCCATTTTAGAAGCAGGAACAAAATATTTACAGTAGAAAACATGGAGACAAAATGTGGAGCAAAGACTGAAGGAAAGGCCATCCAGAGACTGCCCCACCTGGAGATCCATCCTATACATAGTCACCAAACCCAGACACTATTGTGGATGCCATGAAGTGCATGCTAACAGGAGCCTGATATAGCTGTCACCTGAGAGGCTCTGCAAGAGCCTGACAAATACAGAGGTAGTCAACCATCAAACTGACCACAGGGACCCCAGTGGAGGAGTTAGAGAAAGGACTGAAGGAGCTAAAGGGGGTTACAATCCCATAGGAAGAGCAACAATACCAACCAACCAGACACCCCAGAACCCCCAGGGACTAAACCATCAACCATCAACCGAAGAGTTGATGACATGGAGTGACAGATGGCTCTGGCTGCATATGTAGTAGAAGATGTCTTTGTTGGGCAGCAATGGGAGGAGAAGCCCTTGGTCCTGTCAAGGCTAAATGCCCCGTGTAGGGTAAGGCCAGGGTGGGGAGGAGGGAGGGAGTGGGTAGTTGGGGAGGGGGAACATCCTCACAGAAGCAGGGTGAGGGGGATAGGATAGGGGGTTGCTGGAGGAGAAACTGGGAAAGGGGATAACATTTGAAATATAAATGAAGAAAATATCCAATAAAAGAAAAAAACTTAAAAATGAACAATACCTTATGTAATCATAGCAGAAGTTAGGAAAATTGATGTCGGAGAAGGAAGCTGAAAGACCACAGAAAAGTTATTTAGTCGGTGTCTGACACAGTGCATTGGACTCTGAACAGGGAAATCTGGGAGAACTGACGCAGATGTCTACAGACAGCTGTTCCCCATTGCCCTCGAAGTTTAAGCCCTTCAGAGAATAACCGATCCCTCTTCTGTTTAGCCTTAGAACACACAGAGACAGTCCAAGAATGCAGTTCAAAATCTCCACAGCTGCATGAAAAACTGATAATAAATTTTTCCTTTGACATTAAAAAAAACTTTTTTTAATTATCAACAAATCAAAAGGTTAAAGATTGATGTTTTAAGTCAATCACAGTAAGATTCCAACAGCTTTTCTTTGGGTCTTTCTAAGAAATATTCACACATGTTAGATTATTTATGGGTATGTTCATAAGGATGATATTAGCATTTGAGTCCAGATTCAACAAGATTCAACAAGAAAATCTGATTTTTACCAATGTGGATAAGCATCAGTCACCACATTAAGGATTTGAAGTTTTTAAAAGGAAGTTAATCTCTCTCTCTCTCTCTCTCTCTCTCTCTCTCTCTCTCTCTCTCTCTCGCCCTGTCATTCTCTGTCTGCATGTGCATATGTGTGTATATGTTTGTACACACACCCACCCACATGTATGCATGCATTCATGTCCTCAGAGATAGGAAGTCCTGGGTTTCAGGCTTCTATCTCTGACTCAGAACAGCAGCTCCACTCCCACAGCACTACAACACTACACAGCTCTCAGTCTCCAGAGTTGGACTGTACCCTACCTCCATCTTTTCTAGTTCTCAGGTTTGCAGACAGCAGATGGTGGGACACTTCAGTCTCTGCGACTGCCAGGCAGACAACTTCATTCCAATAATATATATATATATATATATATATATATATATATATATGCTGAAGAATCGTGACAAATTCATCTTGCTTAAGTTTCCTTTAATTTATTCTGAAAAATAGTCAATCCCCTCGTGAAATAGAAAGAATAATTAACAAAGAGTAACAGTGGCCACATAAACTGGAGACAAAAAAAATCTCATTTAACAATTTCTCGTTTTTCTCTGTGTTACTTTACTAGTTTCTTGATTAAGAAAACAAAAAATGGGGCCGGAGAGATGGCTTAGTGGCTAAAAGCACTTACTTTGATTTCAGGGCCTGCAGGTTTGATTCCCACCACGCAACAGGTGGCTGACAACATCTGTAATTCCAGTTCCAGGGGATTCTGGGCTTTCTCCTGGCTACTGCAGGCATGCACATGGTGCACGTACCTGCATGCAGACAAAACTATCACCCACATAAAACAAATACAAATGAAACTATTGGAAGCTGGTAAATAGTAATAGTAATAGTAATAGTAATAATAAGCACATATTAAGGCTGTACTCTTGCCAAGATTTCACCCAACTAAAAAGTCCTACCATCACAAAATGATGGGGTAAAGTGCTATTAGTAGATAAATTTTAGCTAAAGCATCTTGAATTCAAATATTGACCTGCATGTTCCCAGCTTCTTCTCATCTACATTAATAATAAATAACCAACTTTACTCTTTTTATAATTTGAATTTTTGCTACTTGTGGGAAATGTTCATCCTGTCAGGATTATGCATGGAAAACATGTCTTATTTTAGGGAAGAATTGTTAATGTCAAAATTTTTTGTTTGTTTGGTTGGTTGGTTATTTTGTTTCATTTGTTATACTGTCGCATAGCCATAGTCATCTCACACACTTTTTCATCATCTCCCCTGAATTCCTACATTAAAATACTCTTGTTTTCTTAAATTCAGAAGTTGTTATTTGGAGCATAGTGGTTGCATTGTAACAATTGGTAGCACATAACTCACTGGTAAGTTGTTACTATCAAAGATTAAAACAATCTCTTCTAAATCTGGGATTGACTTACAGTAGAGCATGGCTTTGGGGTTGTCATTAATACCCTGGTGATCCAAATGATTTGGGGTAACGCTAGAGTATCACTTGTATGTTAGCATGAACGTTACAAACTTGCACTATGAATGTAGGGTCATGTCACTGCCACCCTAGTGACTTACCTGGACCTAAGCATATAATGATAAAGATGCATCTGGTTCTAAAACAGAATGCTTAAGAAGTCAAAGCATTTGAATTGCCCTAGATGCACAGAACACATGAAACTCAAGAAGGATGACCAAAATGTGAATGCTTCACTCCTTCTTTAAAAGGGGAACAAGAATACCCTTGGCAGGGAATAGGGAGGCAAAGTTTAGAACAGAAGCAGAAGGAACACCCATTCAGAGCTGCCCCACATGTGGCCCATACATATACAGCCACCCAATTAGATAAGAGGGATGAAGCAAAGAAGTGCAGGCAGACAGGAGCCGGATGTAGATCTCTCCTGAGAGACACAGCCAGAATACAGAAAATACAGAGGCGAATGCCAGCAGTAAACCACTGAACTGAGAACGGGACCCCCGTTGAAGGAATCAGAGAAAGGACTGGAAGAGCTTGAAGGGGCTCGAGACCCCATATGAACAACAATGCCAAGCAACCAGAGCTTCCAGGGACTAAGCCACTACCCAAAGACTATACATGGACTGACCCTGGACTCCAACTGTATTTGTAGCAATGAATAGCCTAGTAAGAGCACCAGTGGAAGGGGAAGCCCTTGGTCTTGCCAAGACTGAACCCCCAGTGAACATGATTGTCGGGGGGAGGGCGGTAATGGGGGGAGGATGGGGAGGGAACATCCATAGAGAAGGGGAGGGGGAAGGGTTAGGGGGATGTTGGCCTGGAAACCGGGAAAGGGAATAACAATCGAAATGTAAATAATACTCAAGTTAATAAGGAAAAAAATTAAAAATTTAAAAAAAAGTCAAAGCATTGAAGTGATGTGTGTATTTGTCAATGGTCGTTGGGAAACTGAAGGAAGGAGGAAAGAAGAGTTAAGAGACATTCTTGACTTATCAGAGTGCCATGGCTGCTTTTCTTGAAAGAAAAATTACTGTTAGCAGTCGGTTTACAGTAGAGAATTCGAAAGCATAGGAATTTGACCCGTGTATAAATCAACAGTGTGTTGTATACTGATATGGCTTCTCTGTTAGTGAGAAGAGTGAAACTGACCAGCCACCGTAACAAGAGTAAATAGAGTAGGTGTCTTAGCAGTATTATCCTCATGGGCAAGTTGTAATGACAGGGTAAATGTATGTCACATGACAATCTGTACACATCTGTAAATCTAAAAGCAAAAGGAAGTGGCTTTTGCTGATCATCAAATGTGAAGCTTACTGTTTTCATGGACAGAATTAGCACTGAGCAGTGACGGAGTTACTCATCCAGCTGGGGCACAGTGATAGCATTTCCTGAAGAAAACCGAGAGCAACAATGAGAAATTAGGAATTAATCTTACTTAGGACTACACCAAGTAAGTGCTTTCAGTTGCAATTGCAGTCTCATCTTGGTCTAGAGATGTGGCCATTTTAATATCCACAGGTTTTCATCTGCAAAGTTTTCTCAGCAGAGAATATCCTCTGTGCTTCCAGATGAGGTGAAAACCAGAACACAGTTTTCTTCTGAAAGGCAGGGCAATTTCAGAATCTCAAAGAAGGGTACCTGCAAGGTAGAGCAGTAAACAATACTTTCCGGACAACTGATCAGGCAGAAATGTAGGCCTTGGGACAAAAAAGAAACCCATGTTCCGTTTTGTGTGTGAGTGTGTGTGTGTGTGTGTGTGTGTGTGTGTGTGTGTGTGTGTGTGTGTGTGTTCTAATTCCTGATAAATTATGGGCAATTTCAAATATAAAAGAGAGAGATGCTTTGTTTGAGAGTTCACAATCCAGTGTGAATGAGCACTGATCAGTTAGAGAAGTAACAACCTTTCTGGGTTTTTGAGAAGAACAATGGAAAAGTAGCTCATACTGTTTTCAAAACTGTCCTCTGTGCCTTGGTGTTTCTTTTCTTGTCTTTTCATGATCATACCATGTTTTTGCCCCAAAGTTGGAATGCAAGATTAATGTTTTTCTGAAACTCAGCATCTTATGGCCTCCATTGTTAGCATGGAGCTATCACGAAGACAGGGAAATTTTGTTTCAAGTCAGGAAGTCATTTTATGTAGCACAAAGGTCAATCATTCGTCAACTACTGACCACACTGAAAGGAAATGGTCTATCATTTGATCCTACGAAAGACACAAGAGTTGCTGTGCTTAAGAACTTTGAAAATGCCTCTCTGTAAGACAAGCCCTTAACTACAACTCCCAAAGAGAATTTTCCAAGGTTTTTATAATTATGATAGATGTATTATTTTTACTGAGCTTCTAAAAGATAAAAGGAGGAGACTTTTTTCAAAGTCAGTGGCTCGTAATATGTTTGTGAGGCTGAGAGACTTTTGTGGCTACTGTGATACACTATAGGTTTTTTAATAGATCAACTGACACTCAAGCTGAGTTTTCATCTACAGTCTTTATTGTTTTGGATAAATGTTGGTAAGTCAGACAATTTTCATCAGCCCAAGGGACAAAGGCATATTTGAGGCTTTATTCATTAGTTAATTTTTTTTTACATTGCTTCCCATATCCTGTCCTCCCAGCACACCCTCTAACCTCTCCCCTGCCCAGCCCCCTTTTCTTTGATCCCTTAGATATCAACCTGCCTTGGCTTATCAAATTGCAGTAGTACTAGGCGTATCTTTGTTAGGGAAAAGGGATCCAAACGCAGGCAATAGAGCCAGAAGCAGTCCCTGGTCCTGCAGTTATGGATCCCACATGAGGACCAAGCTAAACTTCTTTACATAAGTGTAGGGAGCCCAGGTCTATCACACACATGCTTTCTGGGTGGTGTTTCAGTCTCAGTAAACCCATATGGGCCCAGTTTAATTGATTCTGTAGGTTTTCTTGTACTGTCCTTGACCTTTCTGGCACCTTCAATCCTTCCTAGTACTCTTCCATAAGATTCTCTGATGGCCACATAATATTTGACTATGGATCTCGACATCTGCTCCCATCAGCTGTTGAAGGAAGCCTCTCAGATGACAGTTATACTGGGCTCTTATCTTGCAAGTATAGCAGAGTATCATTAATAGTATAAGGGGTGGGTTCTCTTTCACATGACATGGGTCATAATTTGGTACAGTTACTGGTTGGCCATTTCTGCAATTTCTGCTCTCTATTTATCCCAGTGCATACTGTGGTTAGGCAAATTTATGGCTGGGTTTGTGTCTACATTCTTTCACTGAAAGTCTGGCCTGGTTACAGAAGGTGGCCATTTTACATTCCATGTCTCTTTTTGCTAGGAGTCTTAGCTAGGGATACCTTGATAGATTCCTGAAATTTCCATTTTCCTAGGTTTCTAGCTTGTCCCAGGAATGCCCCCACTGATTCCAGTTCTCTCCCACTTCTCTCTCTCTGTCCTTCCCATATTTGATCCCTCTTGTTCCCCCTCCCCATCCCATCTTCCACCCAAGTTCCTCCTTTCATCCACCTCTGATATCTGGACTATTTCTCTCTCTCAGCGAGATACAATAATCTCTGTGTTTTTCTTTGTAATTAGCTTCTTTGGGTCTGTGGATTTTAGTATGGTTATCCTGTACTTATAGCTAATATCCATTTAGTACAGTGTTTGTCTTTCTGGGCCTGGGTTACCTTATTCAGGATGATATTTACCTGCAAATTTAATGACCTCATGATTTTTAATAGCTAAGTATAGTTTATTGTATAAATGTACCATATTTTCTTTATCCATTCTTCACTTAATAGGCATCTAGGTTGTCTTCAGTTTCTGGCTATTACAAATAGAGCTGCTATGAACATAGTTGAGTAAGTGTCCTTGTGGTATAGTAGAGCATCTTTTCAGTAGATGCCCAGGATTGGTAGAGATGGGTCTTGAGAAACCTCCAATTGATTTCCAAGGTGGTTATAAAAGTTTGCACTGCAACCATTAATGGAAGAGTGACCCCCCCTTCTCCACATCCTCACCAGCATGAGTTGTTGTTTGACTTTTTGTTATTAGTCATTCTGACAAGTATAAGATTGAATTTCAGAGTTGTTTTGATTTGCATTTAGCCAATGACTGAAGATGTTCAACATTTATTTCAGTAGTTCCCAGTCATTTCCTCTATTGAAATTCTCTGTTTAGTTTTCTACCCCACTTTTAAATTGAGTTACTTGATTTGTTGATGTCTAGAATCTTGATTTTTTATATATATTTTGGAGATAGCATTAGTAAAAATCATTTCCCAATCTGTAGACTGGTATTTTTTATCTTATTGTTGGTGTCCTTTGGCTTTCAAAAGCTTTTCCATTTCATGAGGTCCCATTAATAAATTATTGACCTTAGTGGCTAAGCTATTGGTGTTCTATTCAGAACATTATCTTCTGTATCAATGTGTTCAAGGCTATTTCTCACTTTCTCTTCTGTCAGATTTAGTTTATCTTGTTTTAAGTTGAGGTCTTTGATCCACTTGGACTTGAGTTTTTGCAGGCTGATAGAGATCTATTTGCATTCTTCTACATGTTCATTTCTCAACCCGTACTTCTACTCTATCACTTCTACATGCAGATATCCAGTTAGACCAGTACCATTTGTTGAAGATGCTTTTTTCCCCACTGTAAGTTTTGGTTTGTCAAAAAAAGTTATATGGGTTGATTTCAGGATCTTCAATTCAATTCCATTTAGCAACCTGTCTATTACTATGCCAATACCATGTAAGTTTCATTACTAGTCCTCTGTAGTACAGCTTGAGGTCAGGGAAGGTGATGCCTTCAGAAGTTCTTTAACTGTTCTTTTAGCTATCATGTGTTTTATTTTCCATATGACATTGAAATTGTTCTTTCAAGCTATGTAAAGAATAGCATTGGAATTTTGATGGGGATTTCATTGAATATGTAGATAGCTTTTGTTAAGATGAACAGTTTTACCAGTTAATCTTACTATTCCATGAGCACAGATATTTCCATTTTCTGACATCTTCTTCAACTTTTTTCTTGAAAGACTTAGAATTCTTGTCATATGGTTATTTTACTTTCTTAGAAATAAAGCAAGATATTTAATATTATTTGTGACTAGTATAAAGGATGTTGTTTCACTTATTTCTTTCTGAGTCCATTTATTGTTTGTAAGAAGGAAAGCTACTGATTTTTTTAAAGTTAATTTTGTATTTAGGAACTTTACTGAAAGTGTTTATCAGCTATTGGAGTTCTCTGGTAGAATTTTTGAGGTCACTTATACATGCTTTCATTTTATCAGTGAATGGAGATACTTTGACTTCTTTTTGTATACCCTTGATCTTCTTTAGCTCTTGAATTGCTGTAGCTAAAACATCAAGTACTATATTTAAGAGATATGGAGATATTGGACAGTCTTGTTTTGTCCTTGATTTTAGTGAAATTGCTTTTTATTTCTCTCAATTATTTTGATACTATCAGCTTGCTGTGTATTGCTTTTATTGTGTTTCTTATTTCCTGATCTCTCCAAGAATTTTATCATTAAGGAGTGTTGGATTTTTATCAAAGACTTTTTCAACATCTAAGTGAGATGATTGTTTTTTTTCTTTCAGTTTGTTTATGCGGTGGATTGCATTGATGGATTTTCATATGTTAATCCATCCCTGAATCATTGGTATAAATCCTACTTGATTGTGGTAGATGATATTTTTATGTGTTCTTGGATTTAGTTTACAAGTATTTTATTGAGTATTATTGTATCAATGTTCTTAAAGGAAACATATTGAGTCTGTTAGCTTATGTCTTTTTATAGGTGAGTTGAATCTACTAATATTGAGAGATATTAAAGACAGATGATGTTGATTCCTCTTATATTTGCTTTTGTAGGTAGCTTTATGTGCTTGTGGTTCTCTCCTTTTAGCTTTGTTGTGAGATGCTAAATATCTTGTCTTTTCTTTGGTATAGGTATATTTGGTTTTGTGCTAGAATATTTTGGTTTCTCCATCCATGTTGATTGAGAGTTTTGCTGGGTATAGTAGCCTAGGTTGGCATTTGTGTTCTCTTAGAGTCTGCATGACCTCTGACCATGCTCTTCTGGCTTTCATGGTCTCTGTTGAGAAGTCTGGTGTAATTTTGATAGGTCTGCCTTTGTATGTTACTTGGCCCTTTTACCTTGAAGTTTTAATATTCTTTGTTGTGTGCATTTACAGACTGGATATACAAACAAGATCCAGGATTTTGCTGCATACAAGAAATACACCTCAATAACAAAGGCAGACACTATCTCAGAATAAAAGGATGGGAAAAGGTCTACCAAGCAAATCATCCTAAGAAACAAGCTGGAGTGGTCATCCTAATATCCAATGAAATAGACTTTCAATCAAAAGTTATCAAGGAGGATGAGAAAGGACACTTCATATTCATCAAAGGGAAAATCCATCAAGAGAAAGTTTCAATTCTGAACATCAGTGCCCCAAATGCAAGAACACCCCCATTCATAAAAGAAACTTTAGTAAAGTTCAAAACACATGTTGAACCCCACGAAATAATAGTAGGAGACCTCAACACCCCACTCTCACCAATGGACAGGATACTGAAACAGAAACTAAGCAGAGACACAGTGAAAGTAATAAAGGTTATGAAAGAAAGAAATTATGGAAATAACTCCTTTCACAATAGCTGCAGAGAATATAAAGTAACTTGGGGTAACTCTAACCAAACAAGTGAAAGACCTTTATGATAAGAACTTCAAGTCTCTCAGGAAAGAAATTAAAGAAGATCTCAGAAAGTGGAGAGATCTCCCATGCTTATGGATTAGCAGAACTAACACAGTAAAAACGGCCATCCTACCAAAGGCAATCTACAGGTTCAATGAAATCCCCATCAAAACCCAAACAAAGAGCACTTCTCAAATTCATTGGGAAAGGCAACACACACACACACACACACACACACACACACACACACACACACACACACAATAAATGACCGGCTGGGGGAAATCACCATCCCTGACCTCAAACTCTACTATACAGCAATAGTGGTTAAAAAAAAAACCTCTGCATGGTATTGGTACAGAGATAGACAGGTTGATCAATGGAATAAAACTGAAGATCCAGAAATAAAACCACACACTTATGCACACTTGATCTTTGACAAAGAAGCCAAAAATACACAATGGAACAAAGAAAGCATCTTCAATAAATGGTGCTGGTCTAACTGTATGTCTGTATGTAGAAAAATGAAAATAGACACATATTTGTCACGATGCACAAAGCTCAACTGAGTCCCAGTGGATCAAGGCCATCAACATAAAACCAGATACACTGAATCTAATAGAAGAGAAAGTGAGAAAGAGTCTTGAACTCATTGGTACAGAGGGGAATTTCCTAAATAGAACTCCAATGGCTCTTGCTCCAAGATCAAGAATTGATAAATGCAACTTCATGAAACTGGACGGCTTTTGTAAGGCAAAGGACATAGTCAATAAGACATATCTGCCTCCTACAGATGGGGAAAAATTTTTCACTAACCTCACATCTGATAAAGGACTAATATCCAAAATATATAAAGAACTCAAGAAGCTTACCACCAAAATATCAAACAACCCAATCAAAAAATTGGGTATAGAAATAAACTGAGAATTCACAGTAGAGGAATCCAGAATGGCTGAGAAGCACCTAAAGAAATGTTCAAAGTCTTTAGTGATCAGAGAAATGAAAATCAAAATGACCCTGAGATTACACCTTAGACCAGTCAGAAAGGCTAAGATCAAAACCTGGGGTTACAACACATGTTGGTGAGAATGTAGAGAAAGAGGAACACTCCTCCATTGCTGGTGGGATTGCAAACTGGTACAACCACTCTGGAAATCAATTTGGAGGTTTCTCAGATAATTGGAAATAGACCTGCCTAAACATCCAGAAATACCTCTCTTGGGGATATACCAAAAGATGTCCCACCATGCCACAGGGGCACATGTTCCACTATGTTCATAGCAGCCTTATTTGTGATAGTCAGAAGCTGGAAACTACCCAGATGTCCCATGACAGAAGAGTGGATGCAGAAAATAGGGTTCATTTGCACAATGGAATACTACTGAGCCATTAAGAACAAGGACATCCTGAGTTTTGCAGGTAAATGCAAGGAACTAGATAATGTTATCCTGAGTGAGGTAACTCAGACCGAAAAGGACATGCACAGTATGTTCTTACTAATAAGTTAATATTAGTTGAAAAGAAAAAAGAAAGTATAAAGTATCCAAGATAGAGTCTACAGAACTCAAAAAGGTCAACAAGCTGAAGGACCCAAGCTCAGTTCCACTTGGGAGGGAGAAGAAAGCAACCACAATGGGAGAAAGGAGTGAGGGACAAGGGAAGGAAAAGTGATAGGGTATGGGGAGAAGGGAACATGATCTGGTATTGAGTAGGGGGAAAAGACTGGAGCCCTGAGGGTCAGCAGAAAGAATGGAAACAGGCAACCTATGGAGAAAGGAGGTTGAGAGACCCTCTAGAATGTACCAGAGACCTGGAAAATGGGAAACTCTTAGGACTCAAAGTGGGGATCCTAGGTGAAAGGCCCTACAGTGAAGAGAGGGAACTTGTTGAATCCACCTTCAGTGGAAAGACAAGGTATCAACTGAGTGATAGGGTTGCTATCCCACAGCCAAATCTCTGACCCATAAATCTTCCTGTCTGAAAGAAATGCAGGGATAGAAATGGAGAAGAGCCTGAGGAAAAGGAAGTCCAGCAACAGGCCCAAAGTGGGTTCCAGCTCAAGGGGAGGTCCCAAGACCTGACACCACTACTAAAGCTATGGGGGTGTTTACAAAAAGGTACCTTCCATGACTGCCCTCCAAAAGACCCAACAAGCAGCTGAAAGAGTCATATGCAGATATGTACATCCAACCAATGAACAGAAGTTGCTGACCCCTCTGGTTGAACTAAGAAAAAGCTGGAGGAAGCTAAGGAGGAAAAAGCTAAGGAGGAGGACAACCCTGTAGGAGGACAAGCAGACTCAATTAACCTGAGCCCCTGAGATCTCTTAGACACTGGGTCACCAAACAGGCAGCAAATACCAGCTGAGATGAGGCTTCCAAACATATACAGCAGAGGACTTCTGGGTCTGGGTTCAGTCAGAAAAGATACACCTAACCCTCAAGAGACTGGAGGCCCCAGGAAGTTTAGAGTTCTGGTGGGAGAGGGGTCCTTGTGGAGACAGGGGGAGTGTGGGGGGGTGGGGAAGTAGTACCATGTGGACCTTCCAGGGGTAGACTGGGAGGGGAATAAAATCTGGAGTGTAAAGAGAGAGGGGGGAAGGGAGGGAGGGAGGGAGAGAGGGAAGGAAAGGGAGAAGGAAGGAAGAAAGAAAGAAAGAAAGAAAGAAAGAAAGAAAGAAAGAAAGAAAGAAGGAAAGAAAGAAAGAAGAAAGAAAGGAGGAAAGAAAGAAAAAGAAAGAGTGAGCAAGCAAGTACAAAAAGGAAACAGACCTGAAATTCTCAATTTTTGTTGACTATTTGTGTGGTTTAGCTATCAGGGTGACTATGGTATCATACAATAACTTTGGTAGTGTTCCTTCCGTTTCTCTTTTGTGGAAAAGTTTGAGGAATATTGTTAGTAGCTCTTATTTTAAAGGCTAGTTGAATTCTGCACTAAAACCATTTTTTTTCCTGGGCTAGTTTTAGTTGGGAGACTTTTAATGACCACTTCTATTTCCTTAGGGGTTATAGGCCTATTTAAATTGTTTGCCTGACTTTGATTTTAGATTGATAAGTGGTACCTATCAAGAAAAATTATCCATTTCGTTTAGATTTTCCAATTTTGTGGAGTACATGTTTTTGAAGTAAGACTTAAGGATTCTTTGAATTTCCTTGTTGTTTGTTGTTTTGACAGCCTTTTCATTTCTGATTTTTTTTTAAAATTTGGATCTTTTCTCTCCTTTTTAGTTACTTTTGATAAGGGTTTATCCATCTTACTGATTTTCTCAAAGAATCAACTCTTGATATCCTTGATTTTTGTATTGTTCTCTTTGTTTCTAATTTATTGATTTCAATCCTAAGTTTGATCATTTCCCACTGTCTACTTCTCTTGGGTGTGTTTGTTTCATTTTTTTTCTAGCTCTTTCAGTTATGCTATAAAATTGGAAGTGTGAGATTACTCTCCAATTTCTTTATGAAGATGCTTGGTGCTATGAACTTTCCTCTGAGCATTGCTTTTGTTGTGCCCTGAAAGTTTGGGTATGCTATGTATTCATTTTCATTGAATTCTAGAAAATTGCTAACTTCCCTCTGTTTTTTCCTTGTCCCAGTAATCATACCGAAGAGAGTTGTGCAGTGTTGATGCCTGTGTAGGCTTTCTGGTGTTTGTGCTGTTGGTGAAATCTAGACTTAATCTATGGTGGTAAAATATAATGCAGGGGATTATTTCAATTTTCTTGTATCTGCTAAGGCTTGCTTTGTGCCTGAGTATATGGCCAATTTTGGAGAAGTTTCCATGAGGTGCTGAGAAGGAGGTATATTCTTTTATTTCTGAGTGAAATGTTCAGTAGATATCTGTTACGATCATTTAATTCATAGCATTTGTTAGTTTCATTAGGTTTCTCTTTAGGTTTTGTTTGGATGACCTGTGTGTTGATGAGAGTAGGATGTCAAGGTCTCCCACTATTATGAGTGGGGTTGAAGGTGTGATTTAAATTTTAATAATGTTTTTTATGAATGTTAGTGCCCTTGCATTTGGGGCATAGCCATTCATACTTGAAATGTCATGTTGCTGAATTTTCCCTTGAAAATTTGTCCTTCCTGATCTCTTAACTAATTTTGGTCGAAAGTCTATTTTATTAAATATTAGAATGGCTACTCCAGCTTGCTCCTTGGGTCTGTTTGCTTGGAAAATCTTTATTCAGCCTTTTACTCTGAGGCAATATTCATCATTGTTTCTGAGGTGTTTCTTGGTTGCAACAGAATTGTGAATGCTATCTTAGCATCCACTCTGTTAGTCTATGTCATTTTATTGGGAAATTGAGTCCAATGATATTGAGAGATATTAATGGCCAGTGATTGTTAATTCGTGTTATGTGGATGTTGGTAATGGTAGTAGTGTTAGTGTGTGTGTGTGTGTGTGTGTGTGTGTGTGTGTGTGTGTGTTCCTTATTTTGTTTTTGTTGGTGTGGAAATATTATATTCCTGTGTTTTCTTGGTAACAGTTAACATTCTTGGTTTTGAGTTTTCCTTCTAGTATCTTCTGTAGGGTTGGATTTTTTTTTTTATTTTCAGTTTGTCATGGAAAATCTTGTTATCTCCATCTATGGTGGTTGAACGTTTTTCTGGGTATAGGAGTCTGTTCTGGCATCTGGAGTCTCTTAGAGACTGTAAGACATCTTTCGAGACCCGTCTGGCTCTTAGAGTCTCCTGGTGAGAAATCAAGTATAATTCTGATAGGTCAGCCTTTATATGTTTCTTAGCCTTTTCCCCCCTTGCGGCTTTAACATTCTTTCTTTCTTTATTCTTTAATCTCTTTTTACAGTCCAAACTTTATCCCCCTCCTGTTCCACCCTCTAACTGTTCCACATTCCACACCTCCTCCCTTCATCTCTAAGAGGTTGTCTATATCACACCATCAACTCCATCCAACCAGACCTTCCCACTCCCTGGGGCCACTAGTCTCTTGAGGGTTAGGCGCATCTTTTCTAAGTCCAGACCCAGCATTCCTCTGCTATATACGTGTTGGGTGCCTCAAATCAGCTGGTGTATGCTGCCTTGTTGGCGGTACAGTGTTTGAGAGATTTGGGGGGGGGGGTTAGTAGAAACTCTTGGTCTTCCTATAGGATTGCCCTCTTCCTTAGCTTCTTCTAGCTTTTCTCTAATTCAACCAGAGTGCTCACTAACTTCTGATACAACTGCTTGTTGGGCCTTTCATAGGGCAGTCATGATTTTAAGAACATGTTTTTAAGAACACCATAGCCTCAGTAATAGTGTCAGGCCTTTGGGCCTCCCTCTGAGCTAGATCCCAATTTGGGCCTGTCACTAGGCCTCCTTTTCCTCAGTCTCTTCTCCATTTCTGTTCCTGAAGCTCTTTCAGACAGGAACAATTCTGGGTTGGAGTTTTTGACTGTGGGATGACAATCTCATCCCTCCACTGGAGGTGGACTCTACAAGTTCCCTCTGCCTACTGTAGGGCATTTCATCTAAGGTCCCTCCTAATTTTCTTTGTTCTGTTTATTTATTGTTTTGATTGTAGGAGGGTTTCTCTTTTCCGTACCGATCTATGTGGAGTTCCCTAAACTTCTAGTAGATTTATAGGCATCTCTTTCTTTAGCTTGGGGAAATTTTCTTCTACAATCTTGTTGAAAATATTTTCTGGGACTTGGAGCAGGGAATCTTCTTCTTTCCTAGTGTTGTTCTTCTTGAATTTGACTTTTCATGGTGTCCCAGATTTCCTAGACATTTTGCATCAAGAATTTTGAGAGTTAACATTTTATTTGACCAATGGATCTAATTCTTCTATTGTATCGTCTAGGACTGAGATTCTTTCTTTCATACCTTGTATTCTCTTAGTGATGCCTGCATCTGCAGTTCCTGTTCATTTAACTAGATTTTCTATCTCCAGGATTTCCTAAATTTGTGTTTCATTATTACTTTTTATTTACATTCTAGGTCTTTGTGTGTGTGTGTGTGTGCGTGTGTGTGTGTATGGGGTGTGTGTGTGTGTGTGTGTGTGCGTGTGTGTGTGTGTGGTGTGTGTGTGTGTGTGTGTGTGTGTGTGTGTGTGTGTGTGTAGAATAGTAGGTGGGCTCTGGTAATTCTGTATTGCCCTGGCTCTTTTTAATTGTGTTCATTAACTGGCCTTTAGCTTTCTGGTTGTCCCTAATGTGGGCATGTCTCTGGAAGTACAGGCAGAGATCTGGGACAGAAAATAAAGTACAGCGAACAGAGTGCAGTTCGCAGGTCTCAGGGAATAAAGATAGAGCTATGTGCCAGAAAATGAGGCATACAGGAGAAAGGGCACAGCTCACTACTGCAGGGCTTGCCCCAGGGAGACCAGGCTCATATTTGAAAGTTTTGATGTCCATCATGAATCAAACCAAGTTTCTGAATCTTCTTGGTTTGAAGTTTATAAAATGTACAAAGAAAGTCCTTATTTTTGTTTTAGCATCTCAGAAAGTTTCCCTTTAGCTCAAACTTTTATGGGAAGTCGTTTTAAAGCAATAATATTAAATGTAGATATAAATATATATGTATAATTATCAGTTGAAATATTTAAATCAACTTGTATATAATTCATGCATTCTCTCTTCCATATAATTCTTATATATACAAAAACATAAAACTGAAAATTTCATAAACATTTTAAAATAATTTCATATCTAGAGCCTCTTAGTTTATAAGCCCTGTTCTAAGGAACAGGAGATTACATATGCTTAACACTATAGTCCACCATAGACAATGTCAGACATGAGTGAATAGTTTTTCATTGTCGGCCCTGAAATTACATCTTCTGGTGACTCAGAGACCCCATGTCATGACCTGTGTTCCAACATCCATGTCATCCATGGATCCAAGATAATCACTGAGTGAGCAGAGTTAAGTCTGTTATTTGCTATTGCATGAACCAGATCACTGATGACCTCAGAAAAGGACAGTTGACTCTTCCTCTCTTTATTTTGTAGCACAAAATTAGCTATCGGTTGGCAATAAATGAGCTTTAAATGGTTTTGTGAAACAGAAACAAAATTCTCTCTTTGGAAACAACTAAAATCCTATAACGTTATAATAAAAGATTTCATTTGTGGTAGGAAAATAAAAATTTAGCAGTTGAACCAATAGGAATACAACTGTCTTGTATTTGTCTTTGTCACAGTCTTGGTTTCAGCTGTAGCCCCTGATCAACCTGTCTACTCGCATTCTATCACCATAATCTCTCTACCACTTCGCTCTGTATTCAATCAATTTAGTTTAAAGCTAAATTAAAATACCTTTTGAAAAAAAAATGGGAAACAGTCTCTGGCTTCCATTTCCTTTGATAACAATATATGTATACATTTCACCTGGGGGCTGCAAAGCTACAAGGAGGGTGATATTTGTATTCTATCAACTGTACTGCTTTGTCACTGACGTAGAAATATTCAGTCTAGGCCAGAATAAAAGAAATATTCTTGTCATAGCTTCTGTACATGACTATCTTCTATGCAAATCTGATGCTATTTTTACTGGATTAATTTTTCTTCAGCTGATTGTTGGTTTTCCCTCACTAAAGGTATCAGAGAGGGTCAGGGGACCATCCCCCAACTATCTTGTCACTAGTCTAAACAGCTGCAGCAATCCTTCCCTATTTGTGGCCTCAGGGAGGAGCTAGAGTACCGAGGCAGGAAAGGAAAAAGAATGTGCGATCCATCTATGTAACAATGGGGAAGTCATCACCTGTGCTTCTAACATGGCTGCTTTAGTGTCTGACATGATCATGCCCTGCCTTAACTACTCATCCACTGCTCTGTGTGAGGCCTACTTATGTCATGGATTCCCCAGGTGAACTTTGCAGGCTGATACCTTGGTTTTCACCGGGACAATAGGGATGAAGGTAGATGTTATTTCCATCTCTGGAAGGAAAGAAATGGTGAAATTTGAAATTGCTATTAGTTCCTAGACTAAGTGCCTATAAAAAGTTTGATCTTGTAAAAATTATTTTCCAAGAGGAGGTTATTAAAATGTGTTGATAGAAATATCAAATATAGTGAAAGTTAGCAGAATAATATTTTGAGATCAATATTGAACTGATTTTGAAGTCAATGGTTGAATTATGATGTAATAAAAAGTAGACAGATATTGGTTTGTTTTTCTGTTTATTTCAAACTTCATTAGAATTAAATCTATGAAAAACATCTTTATATAAAATTACTGTACCATCATAATTTAGAAAAAGTTAAATAGTCAAGAAAGGTGTTCTAAAAGTTTTAAAAACTGTATTAATTTCTATTGTAGCTCAGTTATCTGAATTACTCTATAGTAAATATTATATTATACATTACAACAGAGAAAGCACTAGGTCATAGAATAAAATGTTAGCATGCTATATTTATACTTAAATTAACACAATAAATTAAGAAAAATCAAGTAAAGTAAAATTAAAATAATGACCTCTTTAAATAATACTCATCTTAGAGTTTTCATTGCTGTGAAAAGGTATCATGGCTAAGGTAACTCTTACAAAGGCAAACATTTAATTAGGGCTTGCTTTTAGAGTTTTGGAGGTTCAGTCCATTATTATTATGGTTGGAAACATGACATCCTGCAGGCAGCCTGGGTGCTGGAGGAGCCAAGAGTTTTACATCTTGATCCAAAGGCAACCGGCCAGGAGGAGTGTCTGGACAACACTGGTCAGACTTGAGCATATATATGAGACCTCAAAGCTCATCCTTCACCATGACACATCCCTCTAACAAGGCTAAACCTTCTCCATTAAGGCCATTCCTCCTAAGAGTGCCCCATCCCTTGGTCTAAGCATATTCTAACAACCACACTCCACTCCCTGGCACCCAATGGCTTGTTCAAACACATGTATCTGTGGGGGCCAAGCCTATTGAAACTACCACAGTCCTCAATCATTAATTATCCTTTACATTGACTCCTGGAAAGGGCCAAAGAGACACCTTGTTGTTGGCATTGGATTTTTCTTGGTTTGTTTGTTTGATGTTGTTGTTGTTGTGGTGGTGGTGGTGGTGGTGGTGGTGGTGGTGGTGGTGGTGGTGGTGGTGGTGGTGGTGGTGGTGGTGTCAGGGGCAGAGCAGATTGCAGTCCTTTGTTTATCCTAGCTTGATGCCTGGCTTAGTGGCCAAAGCTGTGTTAATGCCTAAGACACTTAAATATCCAATCAAATGAAGTCCAAGCAGTGCATCACAGGAGGATAAAGATAGACAGAGCCCTGTGATTTACCAGGCCACTCAGGCAGGGAAAGGCATCCCAGAAATTCCCTCTGCCCTATGGCACTAATCTCCACCCTGTGGCTCAGCCAGGCTATAGACACACACAGAGCTCTGCCTATGGCTACACAGAGACTTGCAGAGTGCTATGCCACTCACAGACCTGCACTCCTGCACACTGCGAAGGTGGGAATTAGACACCCACTTGCTGCCCCGACACAGAGTAGATAGAGGCCTGTTAGCTGTGTGGCCAGGCTGCAATGAGAGTCATAACAATGGAAAAAATATGTGATACCAGAAAGAGAAGTAGAAAGATGCAACTGGAGACTTGGGGATGGAAGAGGGTAGCCTAAGCGGCCAGCCTCACCACCTGGGGCCATGGCGAGGTCCAAGCCTGAGCCATGCCTGGTTCTGTAGCTACAGAGCAGCACTGGTCCATGTTGATGTGAGGGTCATCTTACCACTAGAGAACTTGGGGCTGTCCCTTGTCAGGGCAGCCATGGACATCTGTACAGAACTGGCCCCACCCATCCCTGGTTCGGGCACTCTGGAGAGCCGGCTCCACCCTTCACCGGAGGCAACACTCGGGAGAATGGGCCCTGAGCCTCACTGAGGAAGCACAGTAGAGTTATCCTGGATGGGAGGGCTGAGGATATGTCCGCCGGAGGGCATAAGTGTGGCAGACCTGACTCTAGCAGTCAGGGAAGCTTCTCACAGGTTCCTGACCATCAGCTGCAGCACTTGGGGGAGCACAGCCTGCACCTCACTTGGAGAGCAAAGAGGAGCTAACTGGGTTCTGGGACACTGGTCCCAGAGGGCATGAGATCAGGACACCTGACACTGCTTCTTGCCAATGGTGGCTTCAAGGGCATTGCTGGAGCAGTGCTGGAGAGCCTTCCCTGGTGATGCAGATAAGAGAGAACCAGCAGGATGAGTAGGCCCATCCCCAAATCTATATTATCTGCGAGTAATTGATGTGCATGAAGGGCCAGTCCTGCTGATCCAAAACTGCTGGATCTCCATGATACAGGGTAACAATAAGATAACTGGGAGACGGCCTGTGAGGATCCAATGTTAATGGTGTTAAAGAAAAGAGAAGCCTTGAACCAGATCAATGACTCATTGCAATGGACATTTCTACATGAAGTCATATGGACAGAGGAATATACTGTGGGACTATAACATACTACAGCTTCCCCAATGAAAAGTTTTTTTTATGCTTTGTGTGTGTGTGTGTGTGTGTGTGTGTGTGTGTGTGTGTGTGTGTGTGTGTGTGTGATTTATTTGCAGGGAGGGGGTAGGTTGCAAGAATGAAGGGAAGATCTGAGGAGATGGAGAGATAAACAGGACTGAGGTTCATGATATGAAACTCACAAACAATGAATAAAAAGTTAAAAAGATAATCCTTTACATTGAACCGTTTGAAAGTTTATAAATGCTATGTTTTCATTTTATGTACACTATCTCCATGTGTTGGATTGAATGCCGAAGTATTTAATTCATCTCTTTTTCTTTTTTTTTCTGTGACTTGCTTAACTATAGTGATAATCACTGTGTTGAATTCTTGGGGATTTCTTCCTTCTCATTTTCAGTAGGAGTAGTTACTATGGGATCCGCACGCTTTTAGGGGAGAAATACTATTTGGGGTTTTGTTTTCCTTTCCTTTCCTTCCCTTTCCTTTCCTTCCCTTTTTCTTTTCTTTTTTTATGTGTGGATTCCTGTTTGTGCAGTGTGTGTAGTTTTTTGGCTGTGTCCTTCCTTCCTCCCTTCCTTCCTGCCTTCCTTTATTCCTTTGTTCCAGTCACCTTTTCTCTGTCTGCAGAAGTATTTACAGTATTGAGGCTAAGGTTGCTTCATAGTAGTGATGGGATACTTACTTTTCTCAATCCCTGTCGTCCTCAGGAATATCAGTTCTACCCGGGTTCTCAGTTTTTTCACTGCAGTAGGTGTCTTCAGCGTTTCAATCAAGATGCCTAAAACAAGTTTGCCCTGGCACTGTGGAGTAGTCCGGGGTCCCAGTGCTAGATATGGTGATTGGAATGTGCCAGTCAAGCAGTTGGCAAGGCTATCTATGGTACTCTGTGTCAGCCATGATGGCTGGAAGAAAGGAACTTGCTATGATCAGACTGAGACAAGATGAACTCCAGATGGAAAGGAGACAAAGAATTGTGGAGATGTGTGAGTGAATCTGATTGGAGGAGAAGGTGGGGAGTGAAGCTCTGGTGATTCCTCGAGGAGTCTCGATCCCTTCATGGCACGTGATGTAAGGTGGCTCCTGGCAAACCAGTGAGACAGAACAAAGGACATGAGTCCAAGGCAATATTCCCAATTCCCTCAAAAAATCGAGAGATGGGCAAGAGGAGGGCTCTGTCCCTGAAAAGCAGGCCGAGGATCTGGGATCTTGATGACTGGAATGGATGACCATGTTTATTTCCATTTTGATTTTCAACTGTTATTCTCCCATTTCTGTATTTAAATCAGCCCATGATTTATAGGCTGTTTCTTTATCGTGCTTTATCCATTTCTCAGTTTTTCACCTCTTGATTGGCTAATATTCTTTGCACTGAAGTATACTTTGGTACCCAAATCTTGGAGAAATTTCTGACATCAAAGAAATTTCTAGTTTTTGCTGTAGATATTTTGGGAAGTTGAAAATGTTGTGTTTCTTAGAACTTTGAAGGTATCACTCACTGTCATTAGGGGGACTGTTACCTTTAACAGATTCACAGCCAGTATTGCTTATCTTCTGTGAACAGAACTTGTCATGTACCCACTGATCAGTCACATTGCTATGATATAACAAAAACACTATAGACCAAGTGGCTTAAACAGCAGATGCTTGCTTTTCTCAGTGGGGCTAGTGTAAAGTCTAAATGATGAAGTCAGAAGCAGTGTTAAGTGTCTTTGTTTGATTCTTCTGGATTTGTGGATGTCTTCTAGTCTTCTATCTCTTTGTAACTTCACGGTACAGATAGGAAGCAGAGAGAGAGAGAGAGAGAGAGAGAGAGAGAGAGAGAGAGAGAGAGAGAGAGAGAGAGAGAGAGAGAGAGAGCCTGCCTATGATTTCAGTGCTACTCCATAGTTTAGAACTCCACCATCATGATCAGCTCACCTCCCATAGTGCCATGAACATAAGGGTTTAAGGCTGACACATTAAGAATATATGACTCATACTATTTCTGCAGAATTGTAGAAATAAAATAATTCTTGCAAAATATACCTCATAATTCTGTCTCAAATTTTCTGACTTTAGTGTGCCATTTTAATTTGTACATTTAAGGTTTTCCCCCTTTCTATATCATTCACCTATAATATTACTTAACAGTATTATTTCTTTTATGGAAAATTTATCTTCAAAATACCACTTATGAGTATACATGATTTCCTTCTTTTTTCACATCACTGAGAACTCTAGACAACAGCAGTTTATTTCTGGTTCTTTATTATTACTTCTAATATGACTTTCACTTTATTAAAGTTTGCTTTTCTTTTATGTTTCCTCTATGACTTATGACAGCTCTGCTTTTCCACACCCATTCTTTATTTATTCACTCATTTTTTCATTTATATATTCTAGTGTCATCATGGTATTTATATTCCTTTGAAAACTAGCAGGCTGAAAGTTTTTGAGATATAAGCATGAATGTTGGGGTATTCGGTAGGTTTTCTTACAGTTCGAGGTTTTGGAAATGTCATTGTTTTTCCCGTTTTTGTTCACGGTGGATTTTTGTGAGAAGACTGAAACTTAAAGACGCTTTTGCTCAACTATTTAAACTGAAGTTTTACAACGAAGTTGAAGTCCAAAGATGTCTTCTGTTCTATGCCTGTGGTAACATCACAGATAGCTACTTGGTAGGATTGATCTCTTGAGACTAGGAGTGGTAAAATGCCTAGAAGAGAGCAATGGTAGATATTCAGAACAAATGATCATTCTTCTAATTCATCCAACTACATGTGGCTCAGAAATTTGGAGTGTAGGAAGACAGAATTATTGGTCCAATATCAGAAACACAACAGCAGTATTAAACATTGTAGAAGTGGTTTCAAAGAACATGTACTTTGTTCACAGCATAAAATATGACAAGTTAAATTCTAGGGATGGAATAGCATAGCCAAAAGATTGGGTTGGTCTGGACCAGTTTAGCAGAGAGGATTGAGATGTGAAAAATGTGACCAGAGAGCCTGATTTTGGTCTTTTCTACGTGTGTTGAGCAATATTATATTGTGTTTACCTTTTATCAAGCCTTCATTTTCTTGTGGGGAATATTTAAAATGCTTCTTATAAATAGGACATGATCTCTGATATCACTATACATACAGATCTGAATCAATATATGGACTTTGAATCAATATATTTATTCTTGGTCACATTTTTTTTAAAAAGGAAAGAAAAATGTTACACGGTCAGGAAGACAAAAATTAACAGTACAAAACTGAATCTCACAAAACCAACTGGCCACAAGATGTGCACTTTTTGATGTTCTTTTTCATTTCAATTTTTAAAAATAATAAAATTGCATTGAGAACACTTGTGGGAGGGGTACAATCTCATAGGATACGGTGACAGCTGAAAATATAAGATGGCTAAAGCATAGACTGAACTGTACATGTTTCAAAATGAGTCACATCTCCCTTAAAGAAGTCCATTGCATTTTCTGTAGTTTCTCCAGTGTCTATTAAGTAGTAGGTGCACAATGTTAACAATAGCAAACAACTATATTACTTATATCTGTATCTGATGTCACCCATTAAGTCCTATTTATGAGACACTCTCTGAACATTCCCCACAAGGAAACTAAGGCTCGGTAAAATATGAATACTTCATACTATAATACTGCTTGATACATTGAGATAAGGCTGAATTCAGGCTAACTGGCTGCAAAATATATTTGGTGAATGATAATGAAAAGACAGAAGGAAGAACAAGAAGAAAGGAAGCTACAATGGAAGGAATGAGTGATATAATCAAACATCTTAAGATCCTTCAATATCATGGTACAAAATGAAAAAGTTTTCTTAAAGCAGCCAGTAACCAATCATACCTATTTTTATACTATGGAAGATTCCTTCAGGGCCAGTGGAAATACACATTTTCTATAGAGACTCTGCCTCTAAAGAAACAGGGAGCATTAAATATATGTTAATTAAACATGCATTAAATGCTATTAAAAAGCAAAGCAAAGTGACTCTGACAGTGGTGAAGACAGTAGAAAGAAACTGATGTGGAAAGATCCCAGTTGGCTTTGTAAGATCCCGAACTGATGTTGATTTCTGCCTTCCTGACCACACAACATTTTTCTTTAATTTTGTAAAAATGTGAACAAGCACGAGTGTACTGATTTAAAGTTTTATTCAGGTATAATTGTTATATGAACAGTGGAAAATATGAATGAACTTGGGAATACTTATAGACCTGCTCCTTTACATACAAGAAAGACAATCAATTTGTCCTCATCTCCAGAGTTTCTTCTTGCCTTTTTTTGGTTCTTTTTTTTTTCTTTCGGAGCTGGGGACCGAACCCAGGGCCTTGCGCTTCCTAGGTAAGCGCTCTACCACTGAGCTAAATCCCCAGCCCCTCTTCTTGCCTTTTTTCCATCATTAGTGGCTTGGAGATATTTTTTTGTTATGGTCATACACCAAAATGAAATCTAGCCACAACCTACTTTTTAAGTTCATGTTGCAGCTTTGGCATAGAAGTGCATGGAAAATCACTAGACCTTATATTATCTTGCATGTATAAACTTTAAAGCATTTTAAAAAATTATTCATATACTCCCATCCACCATTTCTAGAAATCACTCCTTGCTTGTATGAGTTGAGCTGTTTTAGATGCCAGATGTAAAAGATAATGCAGATCATATAATGGAACATTAGCCTCAATAAAACAAGGGCTCCTACTGAATGCTACAATGTAGATGAATCTGGAAGACACTATACTAAAGCTATAACCCCAAGAGAATAGTCAGTCATTTGCACAAAGGTGGAGAAAAGATGAATATGGCCCAAAACAATGTTCAAGAACTCAGCTCTCCTTAATCAATAAGGACAGCTCTCTAGGTGCCAGGCTGATGGCTTGGTGGTTTAGAGCACTGACTGCTCTTTCAGACGATTCAGGTTAGATGCTCGTCACCCACAACAGCTCACAACTGTCTGTAACTCCAGACCTAGGATATCTAAGAGTGTCCTCTTCTTACCTCCGTGGCCACTACATGGGCATGGATCACAGACATTCACGCAGAGGAAACACTCATCCACATATAAAATTGAAAAGCAAAGAGAACAGCTACCCAAGGCAAGAAAGATTAAAGGTGTTATATGCAAATTTGATGAATGAAATTAGAAGAATTCTTAGTCCCTTTCACAGTCAATGTTATTTACACCTTAAGGATAACATACATGGATACAGTTTTTAATTCATATCTGAATGTATGTTATCATAAAACTCTCAAGTTTAAATAGAAAATGAGTCAAAAACGAAATTCCCCATGCTGAATGTAGCCTTAGTACTCATGTTCCACACTTTACAGAAAGGACCGTTCCATGAGTCTATGCAGGACAGTTAGCGTAGGGAATGGCTGGACCATGCTTCCATATGACTGCTCCTATACAGTAGCTGTGTGATATGACTTTTCTTGGCATCAGCTCCTTACTGTCTAATTGCAATCGTACTTGCCACACTTAACTATATTTCACTGACTCTAAAACATGAATCAAATTGCAGGTGTTGATGGTAGGCTAGTGAAGTAATTAGTCAGTCTTCAGAGTTCTTGATCTTACCCTGCCCAGGCCTGATTAACCATGGCTGCCTAGGGTTCATCAGTTTCTACCCTGATTCCATTATTAATACACCCATATGGTGTCATTTGATTCCTGAAGGAAAATCCCTGAATGTGACTTCACAACTAGTAGCCAACTCTGTGTCCTACATGTACTCTTACTTCCCAGGTATTCTGGATCCTTTTCCAGGACTGAATTTCTCCCTTCTCAGATTTCTGTGTTTCTTCTTGCTTACACAGCTTCATTTGACCACTGTAATAGCACACTTCCACAGCTCTGCATATTTTTTGGTCTACCAGGAATAGTCTTTTGACAGAATATCATTCTACCATATACCAATTCTCACTACATTTTCTCTTACAAATATTTATATTTGCCTTGAGCTTATTAAGACAGATTGTTGGAAATCAAAGCTCAAGACGTATATTCATTCATCAACTATGATGTCATTGCCAGTTCATACTATTAATACCCCTGAATGACTGGTGGCAGTACTAATAACTTGAGCTCTGGTTTGTTTGCTTTTATTTGCATAATTGTATTACTTTCTCATATATTATTAACAACAGAATACAATCTTTAATTGATTGCCAAATGTAATCTCACTCACTTCAAAGATAAGAGAAATGATAGCTCCCTAAATCCTATTTACATTCACATTTACAGAGAGTAAAAATAGAGTAGCGTAGTGAAACTGAAATAAATTTAAGATTTTTGCAAATAAGTATTATAAAATATATTAAAATGACAGTCCGAAATGTTTAGATTTATTCTTTTCTGATCAGAAACCCTATAGAAATGTGTTACGTAAGTGAGTGCGTATACAAACAACTGGATTGATTGAAGTCTATTTTAGACTCCAATACACATCTATACTTTGAATAAAATCAATTAAACCACCTATAACATCTTTTAAGAAGTTCAGTCATTACACAGTGTAAAATCGTTTCTTATGTTCAATAATAAAGTTTGGGCCTGATGTAGAGTTACTTTAAAGCATTTTTATGGTCTTTAAGTAAAGATATGATTTGTGTGTGTGTGTGTGTGTGTGTGTGTGTGTGTGTGTGTGTGTGTGTGTGTGTAGTTTGCACTTAAAATCTGAATCTGGAAAACTATAAAATACTGAAGCTAAATTTGGAAACTATAAACCAATACTCAGCTTATTAGAGACATCCATGGCACTAATGAATATAATCGATGCTTTGCATCCAGAAAAATGCCTATAAATATAAATTAGCTGAGAATGAAGATGTGTCATAAATGCATAAGATTCTTGAGTTCATTGTAAAATTAATGTTTTTTTCCACTCCTCTTATATTTGTACTGATTCTGAAATGCTGAAAATTCCTCCTTAAAATGTTACTTGTACCAATGAGACACTGTGGAGCAGAGATAAAGAAACAACCTTTTCTTTTAGAACTTCAAGTGTATCATTAGATGAATTTAATCACATAAATAGAAGGAATAAACCTTCAAAATCCTGACCAAGTAATATGTTGTACTGCCTCAGATTTGAGTTATGAATGACATACAACAGACCGTCCTTATAAAACATATTCTACTGTTATTATTTGGTACTGTTGAACTTCAATTTGAATTTTATTTGGAGTTATTTCTTTGAAAACAAAAGGGGGAAGTATGTATTTGAGGATTTTGTAGCGGATTGATGGCAACAGTGACTCTAAGACAGTCTGTGTTTGGTCCCATGAGAGGTGAAGCAATCCATTCTGGTTCCAGTATATTAACATGACTTCAAAGCCCTGGGTTAAACCATTTCCACAAAGAGCAGATGTTTATCTAACATGACACTATTGTGTTGTCCGTAAACATGTTCTTAACACACATGGGTCTCTCTGTGACTATAATTTAAGGTGGACAAAGGTGTCCCATCATTACAAGGAGATATTTTCAGAAGTTGTATCCAGGCTTGATATTCTGAACATGATTTGCACTGTAGTCACTCACTGTTTTGTGTGGCTTAATGCAATAAAGCCCACCTGTTATTTTTGGCTGCTTTATTTGGACCATCTGCTCCGCAAAGAATGAAAAGCTCAACTGTGGATGGAGAATTGTCTACTCCTCATGTGTCAATAATTTATTTATTCTCACTATCCAAGCCTTCAGGTCACTGCAAAACTGTTTATCTATTCACTTTTCAATACAAGCCAATGTTTAGGAATTTGTTTTCTGAAAAAAAAATCAACATACAAAATTAGATGTTTGCTCATTCATAATTTTACTCCTCTCAATAAAACGATTGCTGGATGCATTTACTTGCAGGACTCTGATTCCTTCAATGTAGGCTGAGTGTCTGTTGTGGCCAATTGTTAATGATGACTGAGAAGTCCTACATCTTTCTCGGTTCAGGTGGTTACACAAGCTTCACATAGGAGCACAGCTAAATTAACATGGAGCCCTGATGAGAAGCAGTAATTAAGAGCAGGTATTATGGTAGTTAACTACTGCTGTTGGTTGGAAAGGCTTTACAGTCTTTACCCTAAAACATTTCACAGCACAAGGCATTAAGATCACAACTTAACCTTTTGTCCATCAGCTAATGGTGACAGCATTGTTCTGTCCAGGACCCAGGCACCTTTTTAAAACTTCAGTTTACCATCTTTTAGTAGGTAGGCGGCATTATCTGGACATCTAGCATCCCTAGGGATGGTCTCAGGATTGTCTCCATGGGTTGATACCCAACAGTCTTTGACTGCCTACCATGTAACAACCAATTATTATGTCCTCCTCCTCTTCTTTTTCTAGTTCCTATAGCACTTGCCATACGCATCAGGTTTTGTCTGTTGCCTTAAATTCTTTTTTCATCTTTGAGCATAGAAACTGTGCTACATGATGGAGCTTGGCTTATGAGCTTGACATGTGTTGTGCAACACTTTGTGCCTGACGTAAGCTGTGTGCTTATAAGTCATAACCACTTGCTGCACACACTGACTGAAACTACTGTGTTCATGTCACTGGTCAAAGGGTGACCCACCTTGGACATCACATATGCCTAATAAGAAACAATTGGATATACTTAAACCTTATTTCTATACATAATTCAGTATCCTCTGTCCCAAAATATTGTCACCAGCTTTGGAACCTGCTCAGGGTAACTCTGAAAGTACAAATGCCTGTTTTAAAGAGATGTCGTAAAGACATGAATCTCATATTTCTTAGTGATAATCATATTTTGTTCTTCTTTCCAAAGGGCATGCTTGCAGAGGAATATTAGAAGAATTGTAAAAAGTCTCCTCCATGCCAGAAATATGCTTTGTGATGGAACAGGCTGGAAAGATTCAGATGCCCACAAAAGGTGTGATTTACTTCAAGTTCTTTTTGGTTTGAAACTAACACTTGAACAATGTCCAAGACAGTGACCTCTACAGAGATATTTATTGTACTCTGAAGAAGATGGATGGCGTGACAATAAACATGGTAAATGGCTGGGAACTCAGAGCTCAGATATCCTGATAGCTCTTGAGTAGTCAGCCAGGCAGCTCAAATCACTGTAATGTGAGATCAAAGGGCAGTGAGATCAAGGGCTGAAATTCCTCCTCTCAGCAACAATATGCATTGAACACACAGTGCAGGGGTTTACCTTTTCAATATTTTAAAACACATTGGTGTCATTAGTGCAGGACCATTTAAAGGTCTATAAAATTCCAATAGAAAAATCAATGGCCAGCAGAGAGCAATACTAAGGTCACATTAAAAATAGAATGAAGTAGTCAGGTCTTTCCTAATGATTTGCTGTGTGACTCGATGGGATGGCTAATAGAATAGTGATTAAATAGAGTTAAAACTAACAGCAATCCTTCAGCTGTATGTGTACATTAAAACTGCACCAATATTTTAAGTGTGTCATCAGAGACGTAATTTAAATAGTGAAGATGTAGGAGCAGAGCGGTACTAAATACATCTCCAAACAAATGACACGCATCATTGCTTCCAGGGTTTGGTTACCACTGACAAATCTTGTACTGTAAGTCTTTGTATCTTTATTTTACGGATAGCTAAATCACTCACTGAAAAATGTCTTTGATTAGTTTTTATTGCCAAGCTGATACAAACCTAGAATTACCTTGGAAGAGAGAATGTCAACTGAGAAATTTCCCAGTTCATATAGGACTGTGGGTATGTCTGTGGAAACATTTTCTATATTGCAAAATGATGTAGGAGAACTCGGGTCATTGTGGGCAACGCATCTTTAGTTAGGCCATCCCGGGCTGAAATATTTGTCTTTATACCCACAGATAAGCTTAGTCATTACCTCTCATAAAGGACTCTTCTCTTTGCAACATTCAAAAACATTACAGAAATCATACCAACCAAAATGCAAACTTGTGAACCCCAGTCTCAATGGATACACATCTACAAATTAAGTCTTGTGCCTATGGCTCAGGGGACATTGAAAATGACAGGACAGAGAGTATTTCTTAGAGCCAGAGAATTAGGGCATTTGCTGTGAAATTCTATTTCCTACTAGTGGCAGAAACTTCACCTATAGAAGCTTACCAATGAGACTTCCTAAACATGAGCTGAACAAGATCAACAGCAACAGACATGCCAAAATGATGGAGAAAGACTATAAGGCCTCACTCAGTCCTACACAAACAACTACAGGCAACTAAGACATGCTGAAAATGAAAGGAGCTGTCTTCCCAGGGAACCACACACCAATAGGTTATCTGATAACAAATTATCATCTCTGAAACACACAAGTACCATTATACAGACTGAATAGACGATATTTAGAAATGTATATGTAATATGAACATGTAGCAACAGAAGATAAAAAGAAGTTCATAAATTGAAAAGAACAGAAATGAATATATGGGAGATTTTGGAGGCAAGAGAAGGGAGAAATGGTGGGATTCTATTATAATCTCTAAAATAAAATAAACAGAGAAGAAAGCAAGCTGGCTGAATAGGAGGCAGAGAGCCAGCCAGGAAGGAAGGAGTAAGATATACTCCTTCACAGTTTCTGCTTCAGTTCATGCTTGAGCGCTGGCGCTGACTTCACTCAGTGTTGGACTGTGACCCCGGAGACAGAAGCCAAATAAACCCCATGCTCTCTATGTTGCTTTGCTGCTGTTTTTTCGCAACAAGAGAAATCAAACCAAAACAGAAAGATTAAATAAAGCATGAGCAGATCTTCACTTTTAATGCTTGTTGGTATGTCCAGGTGGCTGTGACAATAAATATAAACTATGAACCTAGGTAGGAGAACATGATAGAGGAAAGAGACATGTGGAGGAAGGAGGAGAAGACAACAGTGTACATGACACATCAAAGTGGAGAATTGGTACTGGGGGTGAAGGGTGCAGGTGCGTTATCAGGACTGAGAAGATGAAGAAAATCAGCAAACACAAAGTGTACCTGGCAAGGTACTATAAGGAAACAATTTGTATACTAGAAGAAAAGGATTCACCACCTTGCTTAAGGTCAAGGTTACTAAAAATCTGAGGTAGGGCTCTAATCTGAAAAGTAATTCATTGTCTTATTCAAGGTGTTGAGAACTATAGAGAATAATCCTATTGTATGCATATTATTTGTAATTAGGTTTACTGCACTCATCAAAGCAGTAAATCCTGTTGCCAGTGGTGTTTCATTTTACATATCAGGACTCTAATGTTGTATCGAAAAGATTTGGGAAGTTGAGACATTTG